>NC_083328.1:62993892-63110785 GCF_963455315.2 Globicephala melas | reverse complement strand
TGCCACCACAGTGAAGGTGCAGTGTCCTAACTACTGGACTACCAGGAAATTCCCTGTACCTACTTATTAAGTGACTACAATGTCATATGACTATATAACTCAGTAAAACTGGAAAAAATGTCATTGAGAAAAAGAAAAGCAGGAATTTCCCTGGTAGTTCAGTGAGTAAGACTGCGCTCCCAACGCAGGGGGCCTAAGTTCAATCCCTGGTCAGGCAATTAGATCCCACATGCATGCCACAACTAAGAATTCACATGCCACAACTAAGGAGCCCGCCTGCCACAACTAAGACATGGTGCAACATAAATAAATAATTTAAAAAGGCATTAAGAAAAGAAAAAGAAAAGCAGCATATATTCATATACAACAGAGTTTTTTTTATAGACAAGCATTGAGATTTTTTAAAGTAGCCTATTTTTTAAAATAAATTTATTTATTTTATTTATTTTATTTTTGGCTACATTGGGTCTTTGTTGCTGCATGCAGGCTTTCTCTAACTGTGGTGAGTGGGGCCTACTCTTCGTAGCGGTGTGCGGGCTTCTCATTGCTGTGGCTTCTCTTGTGGAGCACGAGCTCTAGGCGCATAGGCTTCAATTGTTGTGGCACATGTGCTCAGTAGTTGTGGCTTGTGGGCTCTAGAGTGCAGGCTCAGTAGTTGTGGCACATGGGCTTAGTTGCTCTGTGGCATGTGGGATCTTCCCGGACTAGGGCTCGAACCCGTGTCACCTGCATTGGCAGGCAGATTCTTAAGCACTGTGCCACCAGGGAAGCCCCTAGCCTAATGTTTTTGAGGGAAAATCAGGAAACTGTATTAAGAGACTAAAAAAACAGCCCGTTAGAATGGTTGATTTTGCAGAAAAATGTAACAACATCCTCTTTTGTCAAAAGCTTTATTATTTGATGAAACAAACTTAATTGGAATTTAAAATCCAATATATCTTAGAGAAATAGTCAGAAATCACCAGTTAGCCAGTTTGATCTTGTATTTTGCACAATAACTGATATTGAGAGTAGACTAAGGATAAGGCAATTGTGGAAGTAGAGGTAGTGATACCGCATAGACTGGCTGGATGCTAAGCAAACCCATCTCTTATTCCTGAGGAAACATAAAACCGCATTCTCCAGGTTGTCTTGTAGTTGGGTATGGCAATGTAATTTATTTCTGTTCGTTGTATGTGTACAGATATCTTGTGTACTATTTCCATTCCTGGTGTAAATATTCTCCCACATACAATTCTCTTTCTCTTCCCCTACACCCTGTTGTGTGTTGGTACCCATGAAAATCTTGGAATCCTTATGTTGAAGATGACAGAGACTCAATTATTATCTTATTGGAGGCCTGAATACTTCATAGAATAGAGACACTACCCTATTCCTATCTATTTTTAACCTATATGAATGAGAAATACATTTCTATTTAGTTGAAAAAATACTAGCCATTTGTAACTAGCTATATATGGCAGAAAAAGACTCCTGCCATAATGCTTACTATCAATAAAAAGATGAGAGGAAAAAAAAAAACCTAGAGAGAGAGAGATAGCCAAGCCAATATGCACTGTGATGAGAGAGAGAGAAAAACACTTCTTTCTGTTGGGAACAGACTCAAGATAGGCAGAGTGAGGATTCTGCCTCCCACTATGGAATCCAAAATGGGTCCAGTAGTTCTCCTTCCTACCCCATGGAGGCTAGAACATAGCATATGACCTATGAGGGTTCAATCAGGTGGTTATTTCATGAACTCTGAAACTTCACATCATGATCACAAAGTTTTCTCTATGGCTAGTGTGAACTGGGCAGGACGTCTGTATCTATTAGGTATTGCTTCATAATAAACTTCCCTTGAAACATAGTGACTTAAAACAACAATTAGTATTTATTGCAATTCTGTGGATCAACAGGGCAGTTTTTCTAATGATCTAACCTGAGTTCACATATGTGGCTGTTGATAGCTGGTTGCTTAGTTGAGACAATGGTCTAAGATTATCTCACTTACATGTCTGGGCCTCATCTGGGATGGCTGGAGTTGCTAGGAGACTAGGCCTCTCTCTCCATGTAATCTTTCATCCCAGACTTCTTCATATGTTGGTGGAAGCATTACAAGTAAGAGGGGAAGCTGCAAAGCCTCTTAAGGCTGAGGTTATGAAGTCACATAGTGTCACTTCTGCAGCATTCCATTGGTCAGATCAAGTCATAAAATGACCCCAGATTCAATAAGTGGGGAAATGGATTCCTTTTCCTAATGGAAGGAGCTGAAAAGAATTTGTGGCCATATTTAAACTACCACAGTGTTCCACAGTGTCAAGGTTTCTGTTTTGGTAGCAAGAGTGGTGACATTCTAGGACAGCCATTCCTGGGATAGTCTTTGGCTACATCTTGTCTCCATTGGTTATAGCCTCAGCTTGGTTCTCTAGCTTTCACATCTATTCTGTAAACTGCATGATATTTAACCAGTGAATTGTTTTTCTCCTTAAGTTTACCACAGTCTGGTTTCTGTTTCTGAGACTAAGAATTCCAACTACTACAGTTAACAAGGATCAAAAAATCATACTCTTGCCAACAGGAACGACAGCTAGAAGATGATGGAACATGCCTTCAAGCTTTGGATCTTTTTTTTTTAAATCTAGAATCTTTTATACCCAGCCAAACTATCGATCAAGCCCAAGGGCATTGTACTAGTTTCCTAGGGCTGCCGTAACAAATTACCACAAACTAGGTAGCTTAAAACGGAAATTTATTCTCTCACAGTTCTGGAGGTTAGTAGTCCAAAATTCAGGTTGATTTCCTCTGTAGGTTCTGAGGCAGAATATGTTCCATGCCTCTCTCCTAGTTCTGGTGGTTGCTAACAACTCTTGCCATTTTTGGCTTGTAGACACATCAGTCTAACCTCTGCCTCCATCTTCACATGGCACTCTCCCCTGTGTCTTCTATTCCTAAATTTCCCTTATTTTATAAGGATAACAGTCACTAGATTAGGGCCCATCCTAATCCAGTATGAGCTCACTTTAACCTGCAAAGACCCTATTTCCAAATAAGGTCACATTCACAGGTACCAGGGGTCAGGAGTTGAATCTGTTTTTTGGAGGAGGACACAATTCTACCCACTATAGGCAGAATAATGACTTTTCCAGACATAAAAAGATTCAGAAATTTCATTTCCTATATAGTATTTCCTAGGAAATTTTAATGAACAATAAAAGGAAAGTAGTCCTAGTTTACTACTAGATTTTATAGGAAACAATACTTACGTAGTTGCAATATTGTAAACATTGATAACAGATATTCGACTTTCAGAATCAGCCTATAGTCCCCTGCCATTCAATATGGTGGATGAGCAAGTGAAACGTATCTAGTGCAAGTGAGGAATTGAAATTTTAATTTAATTTAATTTAATCTAAAATTTAAGATGGAAACAATTCAGTTTTTGGAAAACTTTAAAAAATATATTTATTGATTTATTTGGCTGCACCGGGTCTTAGTTGTGGCATGTGGGATCTTTGTTGCCATGTGTGGGATCGTTAGTTGCGGCATGCGGGATCTAGTTTCCTGACAAGGGATTGAACCTGGGGCCCCCTGCATTGGGATCACGGAGTCTTAACAACTGGACCACCAGGAAAGTCCCAGAAAACTTCTAAGTATACTTGTTATAACTGGGACATGTAAATCTACTTTTTATTTTATTTATTATTATTATTATTATTTTGCGGTACGTGGGCCTCTCACTGTTGTGGCCTCTCCCGTTGCGGAGCACAGGCTCCGGACACGCAGGCTCAACGGCCATGGCTCATGGGCCCAGCCGCTCTGCGGCGTGTGGGATCTTCCCGGACCGGGGCATGAACCCGTGTCCCCTGCATTGGCAGGCGGACCCTCAACCACGGCGCCACCAGGGAAGCCCTGAACTCTGATATTTTATGGAAGAAATTTTCATGTATTTTCCTTGGTAACAATCTCAAAAAAATAGAAAAGAAAAGAAAAGAAAAGAAATCCAACCCCGAGAGGTTTCAAGGGTTGACTACACCAAATATTCACTTTTGTCGGAATGGTAAATTCTCTCTGACCCAGGAGGTTCCAAGTGGCCCCTTCTTTCCCCTCTGGGTCTCCTGCTCATCCACATCAGACCTGGCACACAGCCACTCCCTCCTCACCCTCCTGTCCCCTTGAGGCTTAAATCCACACCTCCCTTGTCAGCCGGGCTCTGGGCTGGATGCCAAAGTGGGGGTGAGGCTTGCCAAGACGCCTGCGCAGAGGCGGTCACAGTGTGTTCTCTTGTGATGAGACCCCTGGTGTAACTGGGCTGGTATGAAAGACCTCGCTGGCCAACAGTCTCCTCTGGGGGACCACAGGACACAACAATTGTCACCTCTTCCATCCTTTCAGCCTCCAGCCCAGGCCTGGGCAGAGTTCCTTCTAGTGGTTAGCAGGTGGCTGGGGAGGCAAGAGGTAAGGTGTAGGGAGGGGGTGCGGTGTGAAGGGTTGGGGGAGGAACGGAAGCTACCAGGACACGGGGTGCTGGGGATGTCTGATGACCCCAGCCCTTCCTCCTTCCTAGCTCTTGGTGTCAGAACCAATCTACTGCCTGCTGGGGCACCATCGTCTGGGCCAGAGATGAGGGTTCAATACCTGAAGCTGGGTCTGGTAGCTGTCTGTCTGCTTACATGTGGCTGGTGGCCTCCCTTCTGGACCAGGAGTCCAGCCAGAATGACTCTCAGGAGAAGCCCAGGATCCGCTCAAGGACCTGCCACTGCCCCAGGAACTCTAAGAAAGTGTATCTGTTCATCTGGGGCCCACGGAGTGCTCTACCTGCCTCCACATTCCCGGAGAGTCTGTTTGGTTTGATGAACGCTTTGAAATGCACATTGAGCCCCTGATGAGGTCAGAAGCGCCCATGTCCTCTGAAGCTTTGCTATTGTGGTTGGTCAGTGCACAATCTCGGTCTCTGTCCAGTCCCCATGCCCAACCCCAGGCCCCGGCCATCTCTCCTTTCAAGGCCTCAGGCTCTAACCTTCTTCTACAGATGGTTGGGAGCCTAGGGTAACCCCCTAAATTTCTTCCTGTGGTCCTATGAACTTTAGGATATCAAGTCAGAGAAGGAGTTTGGGAATCAAAACCAGCAGTCAATTAAAGAACCTTTCACACACCCACTGGACTGTGTGGGGTGCCAGACCTGTGCAGTGGTTGGAAACTCAAAAGTTCCTACGGGACTCTGGCCTCGGCTTCAAGATTGACCAACATGATATGGTCCTCAGGTGGGTGCAGGGTAGAAGGTGGAGACTAGGAAAGTCAGGCCAAATCCTCCTCTTCCCTCAGATGTCCATCCTGCCCTCCTTTCCAGGCCCCTGTCCAAGGCTTTGAGACACGACCACTGTGCACATTACATATCCCGAGATAGACAGCCCTCAGGATCCTGGCGCCCAGCTGCTGCTGCTTCCTCTGAATTCATCCGGTCTGAAGTGGGTTATGGAGGTACTGCAGAAAGAGGGCATCACGAGGAAGCCAAAAAATCCTGGGCATGGTGGGGTGCGGCATTGTAAGGGGTGACAGTGGGAACTCCAGAGAGACCCTTGCTAGATATCAGGGCACCACTCTAAGCTTGGGGGCTGCTGTGTCAAATGACTCTGAAACTCCCCCACCCCCAATCATTTTTTAGTCCAGGTCCCTGGTGGAAGTAAAGAGAGCAAAGACAAGGTGAGGGACCAGGAGGGAAAAGGGGAAGGAGTAAAATGATGTGGCTTGGGCAGCCACTGGACAGACCTCAGGTCACCACCCTCCTCTGTTTCCCCAGGTCTCAGTGATCAGCCTCAGCTTCCTCCAGTATGTCCAGCAGAGATGGCTGGGAAAAAACGATCCCTTTCCATCCTTGGGGTTCATAGCTCTGTTGTACGCCTTGCACGCCTGTGACCAGGTAAGACACGGTCTGCAACTCACAGAATTTCATCCCCCTGCCACTAAAAATGTCCATTTTCCCAGGGACTTCACATTAAGTCTAAATCTTTCTGTCTGGTTTTCAAGACCCTGCATGGTCTGACCCCTCCCCCACCCCTCCTCTCTCCCAGGCTCACACCATGGGCTTCTCAGCATTCCCCAAACACACCATCTGCCTCATGCCTTTTCACACGATGCTCCCTCTACCTGGAATGCCTTCCCCTTGTCTCCCCGAGGAATGCTCTCTTCCTCCAATATGATGAGAATCAGCTAGCTGGTGCTGTCTTTTCTGGGCTCTGGGGTCCCTCTGTGTGTTCAGAGTTTGTCTCCCCTGGGGAAGGTGAGCTCCGTTCTCCTCCCAGCTCCAGGAGGCGGCCTGTCACCCTTGATGTTAAGTGAGTGTTTGCTGAAGGAATGGTTGGGGGGCATGGAAGCAGGGCAGGATCCAGCCTGCTGCCCCACAGCCCTCTCCTGTCTTACCCCATCTTCCAGGTATCCTTATTTGGTTTGCGGACAGACCAGCTCAGCAGGTGGTCCCATTACTGGGATGAAGAACATTGGTTCAAGAGCAACATGCACAGTTTTAAAGAAGAGCAACAGGTCATTCTTAAGCTGCAGTGTGAGGGGAAGGTTGTTATTTACAACTGAGATGGTCCTCAGCCTATTCAGCCCACTGGAGGCCCCAGGAGGCTGACAGGTAATCAAGGGGACCTTGGAGTGTCAGAGAGGGACTGGGGTTTCAAACACACCCTGGATGAAGGTCACTCTGCTACTGAATAAAACCCTACATTGTGGCATTAAATGCCTACATCCTCTTCTAGATTCTCAACAGAGAACATTTCATTGTTACTCATATATATATTTACCTGACCAAAAAATAAAATTAAACGAAAAAGAGGAAAAAGCAAACCCTAAAGTTGAAAACACATCAAATGGACCTAACTGTATATCAGATTGATAACATAACCACCAGGGAAAGAAGTAGTTCAAGTTCCTTTAGAATTCAATATACTGTGTATTCTCTGTAGGATAGATTCTGTGGACAAAAAGAACCACAAAGAAATTTTCAACTTCACTCAGTAGATTTATTATAATATTGTAACCTATTATAATATTTATAATATTATAAACTATATAATAAATATCACAGAATGAAATAAATAAGTAATTATATTAATATTATTAGGAACCAAATACAAAATCAGACAGGTATAATAAAAACCCTGTGACATTAAATTCAAACTGCAAATATCATTATGAACTCAATTTTTATGTTATTTTTATTGTGGTAAATTATACATAAAATTTGCCATTTGAAGGTGTACAGTTCAGTGGCATTAAGTATACTCACATTGTTGTGCAACCATCACCATCTTGAACTCACAATTTTCAAAACACATTTTCTGCTAGTCTAAAAACCGTAACATCCCAGAGGCAATGATCAACTCTGGCATGCAGATTTCATTTTCTAAATATTTTTTTCCACCAAAAGATGCCAGGTCTGAACAAGAAAAGTACAAGGAAAACCTGGACATCAAATTTGGGACAATTTGAGCATCAAAAATAGCAACTGATGGGCTTCCCTGGTGGCGCAGTGGTTGAGAGTCCGCCTGCCGATGCAGGGGACACCGGTTCGTGCCCCGGTCCGGGAAGATCCCACATGCCGCGGAGCGGCTGGGCCCGTGAGCCATGGCCGCTGGGTCTGCGCGTCCGGAGCCTGTGCTCTGCAACGGGAGAGGCCACAGCAGTGAGAGGCCCGTGTACCGCAAAAAAAAAAAAAAAAAAAAGCAACTGTCATGAATGAAACACAGTGAATATATAAAAATCCTTGGGTCCATAATGATACTCAAAGAGAAATAAAAACAATCGTTGGAGAAGACTATTACATCAAACGAGGGCAGAGGGCAAGCATTTATCTTGCCTTCTTGGTAGAAACAGTAGTTCAAGGTAAGCAAAGAGCCTTAGTTAATGAGGGTTTTCAGTTGATGGGTATCCAAAACAAATCCACTACATTTTTACTTTGGCTGCCCGACAAACACACATAACCTAACAAAATGTAAATATCCCTGGTACAGCTGAGAGCACATTTACCCGACTCCCTAAGGGCACTGAGATGCCGGGTGTCTGGCTCAGAACCAGAGTCCAAGAATCCCCAAAGGTGTGGGCAATGCAGCTACCTATCACCATCTTGTTCCAGATGCTGGGCCCATATGGCATTATATAAACACTATTTAGAGGACCAAAGTTACCCTCTACGAAAATAGAGTTTAAAAAATTGGAAAGGGGTTAAAAAAGAATGGGGTGGTGGGACTTTTTTGGCTTTCTAGTGGTTAAGACTCCGTGCTTCCACTGCAGGGGGCGTGGGCTCGATCCCTGGTTGGGGAACTAAGATCCCTCATGCTGCGTGGCGTGGCCAAAAAAAAAAAAAAAAGGAATGGGGTAGGAAACTGCTGCCTTCTATTCTATTTTTTTTTTTTTTTTTTTGGTGGTAGGCGGGCCTCTCACTGTTGTGGCCTCTCCCGTTGCGGAGTACAGGCTCCGGACACGCAGGCTCAGCGGCCATGGCTCACGGGCCCAGCCGCTCCGTGGCATGTGGGATCTTCTTGGACCGGGGCACGAACCCGTGTGCCTGCATCGGCAGGCGGACTCTCAGCCACTGCACCACCAGGGAAGCCCCTGCCTTCTATTCTGTTTAATTTTTAACCATGTGCATGCAATTGTTTCATTTTAAATAAATGAAAATCTGGGGAATTCCCTGGCCGTCTAGTGGTTTGGGACTCAGCGCTTTCACTGAGAGCCCTGGGTTCGATCCCTGGTCAGGGAACTAAGATCCCTGCAAGCCTAAATGTGGCCTAAAAACAAAGCAAAACAAAAATACCTACCCGCCCCCCAAGTTTGGTTGGATAGAAATTTGCTTTTAAGCACATCACAAAGTTTTCTCGTAGGCTCTTTTCTCAAGAGGGGACAAAAGGCTCTTCCTTTCCCCTGTCTGCCTCATGCTTAACAAGCCTGCATCGGGAATAGCTGGCATCCCTCTCAGAGATGCACCACACTAGCCTTGGCATGTAGTCTTGCCCTTTTCATTCCTGTCCCCATCATACTTGGTTTCTAAGCCCTCTCTCACCACCTGGGCTGAACGCCAAGGTGAAGGCGATCTTACCTACAAAGCCTACATTCAGGAACTCACAATGTGACTTGTGTGGTGGGGTCCCTGATACAAATGGGCTGGCAGGAAGGACCCCATTGGGCATCAACCCCTTCTCCTCCAGGGAGGCCACAGGACACACCAAAAGGCACTTCTCGCCTCCCTCCCCTCATCCTCCAGCACAGCACCCTGTAGGGCTTAGCAGGTGGCTGGGGAGGTGAAGGGTGAAGTGCTATAAGGAGATGTGGTGAGGAGGGCTGAGGAAGTGATGGAGGCCACCAGGGCAGTGGGATGTTGGTGGAGGCTGTGACCACAGCTTCTTGTTTTTTCCGGAGCCTGCTGTCCGAGTCAGCCTGCCACTTGCCCTGTGAGTTGTCCCACGGGACAGGAATGAAAGCTTAATGGTGGGTTTGAGGCTGGTGGGCTGCCTTGACACTCACCTGTGGCTGATGCTGCTGTTCTCAGAGCGGTCTTACCTGACCAGGCTAGCTGGCACAACTCCAAGAGCTGCCATTGCTCCTGGGACCCGCAGGTGCAGCCCTTGACGCCATGCACCCAGTGTAACCAATCGGCTCGACAAACACTTTGAAAGGGCCCTCAAGCCCTCTCTTCCTCCAAGATGTTCTGTGACACTTTCCCTGGCCTCATTACAAGTGGCCAGTCTCTTCCTAGCACCCAGGTCATGCTGTGAGTGTTTCTTTACGTCCAGGGTCTGTCTCCCCTGGAGACGAGCTCCTCCTTTCAGTGCGTGTCATGGAGCTTTGTGACACATAGATTTGATGAGTATTTGTCAGATGAATAAAAAGCTGGATTAGGAGCAGGGGGCAGCAACCAGTGCATCTGACCTCATCCACAGGGTTTCTCTATTTGCGGTCGGGTGGACAAGCTGAAGAGATGACCCCTTATGCAGGGAAGAGAGTTATAGCTTAAGGCTCCAGCACGACTTGCCGAGCATCACGCAACAGCAGAAGGTAAGGGAATTAGCCAGCTCGGATGTGAGCCTACTCTTGGCCAGCAACAAGCCTTAGACTCTTGGTAGGGTTGGAATATGCAGACACAGGAGAGGTAATGACAGGAAACCAAGACAGGAGGTGCAGGAGCGATGTATGGGTTACCAGGCACTGAAAAAACTCCTTCCCTGATTCCCTCACCCCACAAGTAGTAGTAATTAAGGAAGGACTAAACTTGAATACTAATTCTTACCGCTTTCTGCCTCCACACAAATGACCATGAGCTGGGAACAGCGAGCACCCGCTCTCAGATGGCCACGTCACAGCCTTTGCTCACGTCTCTCCTCTGACCCCTGACCCGTTCAACTTCTTGCCTCCAAGCCCTTCCACCTGTGCCAAGCTTCAGGCCCTATGAAGGCATTTAAAGAGCTGGGGGCATTAATGACAAAGGACTAAGAAGAAAGAGGTCATAATGTCCACTCCGTGACAGGCTACTGATGTGAGTCAGGTGAGCAACAGCAGGGCCGGGAGCACAGTCCTTTCTTCTCCGGAGAAGCCTCGCTCCTTGCCTTCGCCTCCATCAGGGTCTAGGCAAACCGTGGTCTCAGGAGAGCAGGGGAGTAAACTGCAGGGCCCCAGACTTGAGACCCCTTGTTCTCTTTCTTCCTTCTCCCTTGCCTCCTTTCTCAGTGTGGTGAGCGGAGCGAAGCCTGAACGCCAGGACTGCGCAGAGGGATCTCATGGCTCGGGGCACACTCGTGGTCCCCGCTCCTTGCCCCTCCCTGCCTCTGCTCACCACTCCCCCGGCTCTTCAGGACTCAGCGTTTTCATATTGCTCAGTTGGTCCCTTCCTCAGCCCCGGGAGCAAGTGCGAGTAGGTGGTTCATGGGACAGGAGGTAGGAGGTGCAGTACTGCAGGGGGAACTGCTAAAGGCATCATCTGTCCTAAGATCGAACAACTGAACCAACTCACTGCCCAAGGGACCTGTCCCATGGGCTGAGATGAGGCCTGCATGTGAATTCTCGGGCTGGAGGATGCCTTGCTGCTTTTGTGGGTGGAGTCTCCCCACCTCCACAGGTACTTCTGGAAGTTCTGCTGCTGGCTCCAGAGCATCTACATAGCCTGCCTGCATCAGCAGGGTGTCTACCTGGTTTGCCTAGCACTCCCGTAGTCCCCGGGCGGGAAGCAGATGAGAAAAGGTATTACGTTGCAACGTGGTGATTGTCGCTCTAACATGCAAAGCATGGAGGCTCTTTGAGCGAGCAGGGTGTCATACCCACCAGACCCAGCGCTCCCTGGGAACAAGAACGTTGCCCAGACTCTGACTCAGCTCTCGCCCCCTTCTGTTCTCAGGACTTTGGGGCCTGTAGCAGCCTCTATCAAAGCAGGAAAGAAGGCTGGAGGGAGGGGGAGGATTTGTGGATGGAGAAGACCTGCGTGCTCAGCTCTGACCTCCTTTCCCGCAGGTTCTGGAGATCAATCACACCACCCTCTGCTGTATCCGTGAGAACTGGCTGGATGGTCACAGACAGTGCCCATCCGCTGGATTCACTGCTCTGGTTATGGCCTGTTGCACGTGACAAAGAGAAGGAAATGGAGCTCTGGCCTGATGCCTTGGGGCAAGGTTGGGTTCTGCCTGGAAGACCCATATTCTTTCCTTCGTGCTTCTCCAATTCAGGTCTCTCTCTTTGGGTTTGGAGCTGATAAGAAGAGCAGTTGGCTCTGTTACTGGTGGGACCCTCCAAACAGCTGATCCTACTGTTGGTCAAAGAAAGTGTATTTTAGGAAGTTGGAGCAGAAAATCATCCACAAGCTAAGAATGTGAGAGCAAGAATGTAGTCTACACTTGAAGACTAACCCTGACCAATATCTGGTGGGGAGGGGAGGCCTTAGCCTGAGGTCTAGAGTGAGGGCGAGGGGCTACTGAGGGTTGGATGGGGAGTGAGGAGCAGATATAGTTTATTACTTAATGAAGACCTTGCTTGGCTGCCTCTACAACGCCTTTCATCTGCTGAAAGCTCTCTGCCTGCTCCCAGAAGGTGTGTGGGGCTTAAGGCCGTGGCTTGCAACCTATAGATAACAGAACTGAGAAGAAACTCCAAGGTAAACAACAGGGTCCCGCTCTCAGGCTCTAAGCTACAGAACCAGAGTTGGGGGACCAAAAAAGGTAAGGAGCCCAGAGAAATCTCGTTTGTCCCTGAGAACTCCTAGCATCGAAAAGGCCAGGTAAGGATTGAGCCACAGGGATGTGACTAGAGGCAGAGACCAGCTGGCATCTTGGGGGCCCCAGATTTAGCTCTGGGGGGTCTTAAACTGTTTTATACTAAGCATCTGTGCAGAGTCCCGTGCGTGGGCTTTGGAACCAAGCTCCAGCAGCCCCCTACACACTCTGTGTGGTGTGACGGGGTATAATGGGGCCTGAGCTCCGGGTAAGTAGGTCTGGGGGACCGTGGTGCTGCTCCTAAACTCCCACATTCTTAGCCGGCCTTAGCTCCATCCCCATGCCTAGGTAAGAGGAATCACAGATTACGTTTGGAGGGCTGGAAGAAGGTCATGCCTGCTTCTTTATTTTATTTAAAAAATTTTTATTATCATTATTTTTTATTTATTTTTTGGCTGTGTTGGGTCTTCGTTGTTGCACGCGGGCTTCTCATTGTGGTGGCTTCTCTTGTTGCAGAGCACGGGCTCTAGGCACGCAGGCTTCAGTAGTTGTGGCTCGCGTGCTTCGGTAGTTGTGGCTCACGGGCTCTAGGGCACAGGCTCAGTAGTTGTGGCACACGGGCTTAGCTGCTCCACGGCATGTGGGATCTTCCCTGACCAGGGATGGAACCCGTGTCCCCTGCATTGGCAGGCAGATTCTTATGCACTGTGCCACCAGGGAAGCCCTATATATATTTTTTTAAATTAATTAATTAATTTAGGCTGCCCCGGGTCTTAGTTGTGGCATGCGGGATTTTTTTTTTTTTTTTTTTAGTTGCAGCATGTGGGCTCATAGTTGCAGCAGACTTCTTAGTTGTGGCATGCATGTGGGATCTAGTTCCCCGACCAGGGATTGAACCTGGGCCCCCAGCATTGGGACTGCAGAGTCTTACCCACTGGACCTCCAGGGAAATCCCATGCCTGCTTCTTTAAAGAAAATTGTTCTCTCTTAGGCTTTGAGGAAGTTTCCAACAATAGGTCTTAAGCCTGTACACTGCCTAAACCAGGGCCAGGCCATAAGTGACAAGTCCTGCCACACTCCATCCTCCTTCCTGGCTTGACCTATGGCTGGACTACAGGGGGCCACAGTCGGTTGCAGCTGATATGCCCAGGAAGGGACACCCTGAGGCCTTTCACCCAGCGCAGAAGGGGAATGAAGCCAGATAGAACTTCTGAACTCAAGAGGCTGACTTTAGCCAAAAGCCAGCTCAGTGTTTTTGAAGTCCCCAGAACATGTTTTAAGTCAAGAACATATGATGGTTCATCATTATCCATGAGTTCAAATCTAGATCCCAAGGCCCTCCCTCCTCTCCCTCGTGACTCATTCCTCAGCGCAAACACACCCTGCTAAGGCCGACCAGTCTTCTCACCAGTATGCTTAGCAACCCTCCCAACTCCTCTCCAGCCACCAAGGGCCAGTTCATACCTTCCTGCCTCAGCCCCTGGAATTTCTACAGCACTTCCAGGCAGCACACACAACTGTCTCTGACTCATCTGCCTGTTATTGTCAATTGGGCTCAAGCTTCCTGTGGGCAGGGGCTTTGTCTTGTGTATCTTCTGTAGCCCTTCTCTATCAGAATGCAGGTAGATGACAAATGCATGCCACCTGACAGGAATCTTCAGTGAATTCTTCCTTAATAGATGCCCTTGATGTATGGCTGTTGCCCAGCTACACAGTAGAGACAGCAGCAGAGAACAAATGCAAAGACCCAGGGTTTATTGCTGGAGGGGGAGGTGTCCGAGCGGGTGAGTGCTGGATGATGAGTTCTAGGCGAGAGGCAGCAGACGCCCCTTGGCCAGGGAAAGGCGCTCTCTGGGTGACCGCAGGCTGGCAGCAAGTGTGATGTGCCTCATTCCCATGTGAGTCAGGGCCTTCCCCCAGCCTTGCAGCTTTCCCTCCCTCTTCTGGGGAATGCCAGCTGACCTGGGGCTCCCAGGCTGGGTAACAGAGTCAGAATTTTCTTTGGCAAACAGCAGCTGTGTGGAGGGGCCACGACCCGCTCTACGGCCTTCTGTCTGTCTGTGTGCTCCCAGGCTGGCCCGTGTCCTGCTCTTGCTGCAGCTGCTACCTGGAGGTGCCTTGAGCAGTGCTGGGGCTGGGGCACAGCAGGACCGGCCCAGGGGATGTCAGGCTTTGAGTCAGGGACTCATCCAGCTTTCGGGTCTCGGCCTCCAGGACAGTGGCCTCTGGGGCCTGGGCCACGGCGAGGAGGGAGTGAGAGAGGCTGTGGTGCAGGCCCGCCAGCTCACGGCTCGTCTGCACTGAGCGGGCGATGTAGTCCTGCTTCTGCTTCCGCTCCAGGGCCAGCTGGGCTCGCAGCAGGGCCACCTGGGGGGCAGGAAAACCAAGAGGGTGAGAGCAGTGGAGGGCCTCGAAGCTGCCCCAACCCTTCCTGCTCGGCTCCTGTGGCTCCTGTCAGACCAGCGTTTGAATGAACACCTCACCCATGAATCTCCGGATGAGGCTTTACAGCATTTGGGGAAGGGCTGCTGGCAATCGGAGAATCCAGTGATCGTCAACCGTGGCTGCACAGGAGACTCAGAGAGAGAGCTTAAAGAAACCAACCAGACTATTCACATGTTTACATGTAATAAAATGCCCAGATTGTAAGTACGTTTTGACCAATTTCATAACATACATACCATATATAACCACTATCTCAATCAAGATACAGGATGCTTTCATCCCTGCAGGAAGCTCCACCATGCCCCCTTTGGAAGGTTTTAAGAAATTTTCTGACTTAATTAGACAGGTGTGAGGCCTGAGCATCAGTATTTTTTTCAAAGCTCCCCAGGTGGTTCTAACGTGCAGCCAGGGTTGAGAATCACTGATTGATCCATTTCTCAAGATGAGTATACTGAGGGCCCCAGGAGGTGAAGTTTTTGGGAGGTCAGGGCACATCCAGGACTAGGGTGGGGCAACAGATGCTCCTAGGGTGCAAAATTTAAGGAGGAGCTCCAGGTCAACAGTGAGGCCTGTCTTGCCTCCCCCTAGTCTGGGCCCTGTCTCAGCAATTGCTTTGTGTGAGTTTAAGAGAATTCAAAGTAATAGCTTAGGGTTTCCCTGGTGGCGCAGTGGTTGAAAGTCCGCCTGCCGATGCAGGGGACACGGGTTCGTGCCCCGGTCCGGGAAGATCCCACGTGCCACGGAGCGGCTGGGCCTGTGAGCCATGGTCGCTGAGCCTGTGCGTCCGGAGCCTGTGCTCCCCAATGGGAGAGGCCACAACAGTGAGAGGCCCGCGTACCGCAAAAAAAAAAAAAAAAAAAAAAAAAAGTAATAGCTTAGGTCTAGCTGTATAGTCAGGGCCTGCCAGTAGTGACTACTGATTTCTGAAACAGGCTCAGAAATCAAAACTCCACAGTTCTAATTACTCCTGGGCCTTGAAAGACAGGGTGAACCTTTAGGGGAGGCCTAAGAGGCAAGAAGGCACTTTATACAGTTCCCCTGAGCTTGACCTGAGCTCTAGGGTATGGATCCTGGCGCTGGTGCCAGGCAACTCTGCCTGGTGTGCTGGGTGCACGTGAGGGCAGAGGAGGCCAGGATGCTTCTGCTTGCTTTAGTCTGTCCTCTTAAAATCTTCATCTGCTCCTCTGCCTTTCCCTTTTCTTTCCTAAGTAGGAGGTCTGGGGCCTGGAGTGTGCTTTCTTCCCCAGTCCCACCCTAAGCACGTGGGAGGTTAAGTCCACTCAGTGTGGGAGATGGAGTTGAGACGGGGCTCTGCCTGCCTCCCACAAGGACTGAAGTTCTCTAGGCAGGAACTATTTCCCCTCTCCCTGCTGGAGGTGCACAAAGGGCCAAGCACATAGCAGACACCAAAGCCTTGCTGCCTGAGTGCAAGGGAGGGAAAAGGGGCTTAGAAAACGGATCCTTCCAGAACGTACCTCTTTCTGCAGTTCAGCCATGTGCCTGGCATCTGAGGAGCCCTTCTGTCCTCCTCTTCCATCCTGTGGAAGACAAATGCCATTCCTGTTGGAACAGGCCTTCCACCGGAGTTCGTGCAGGCCTCCTCACAATCCTGGGGACCAGGGCAAGGGCTATGGGCCAGAAGTGCCTGAACTCAGATTGAACTCTCTGGGGCACCATGGCCCTGGGGCAAGGAGAAGCCCCAGAGGGCCCAAACCAACGCAATGGAGACCTGAGGCCAAATGTCCCAAAGGCTTGTATGGGACTGCTTCTTTGAGGTACCTCTTCATTTAAAGTTCAGCACACACCTGCTTCGTGCTAGCCCTGGTCCGTGAGCTAAGGATGCAGAGGGGAAGTAAGACAAGGGGCCTGTCCCTTGGGAAGCTTTCCTTGAAGGAAGGGGGATGGAGGGTTAGGAGGTGCTCAGACACCAGAAACAGTCCCTACCTGCCAGGCCCCAAGGCTGTCTACTGACAGGCATAACTCAACTAAAAGAGTGCTGGTTTGTGGTGTCTTCCCCCAGATCCTTCTGGCCCCAGGAACTACCCTGGACCTATATCTTGTAAATTCAGTATTGCAAAGGGCAAGGAAGTCTAAGAGGTCCATGAAGCTGCTATCAAGCTCCTAGGAACATCCAGGTCTGGCAAGCACCACCCAACACCTACATGCAGGGAGAGACCAGAAGCCCCAGGAGGCCTGCTCCTGGGAGCCTGAAGCACTGGTCGGGGGGCAGGTGGACTGTGTATCAGTGAAGGCTGGGTTCCTCAGAAAGCAGGGCTGACTCCAGCCCCGCCCACTGATGTTGGGCCTCCTTTCCGGGTCAGGGACAGTGCTGGGTGGGGCAGAGCCCGGTCAGGAGGGGCCCTACGGACTGGCTGGAGTGGCTCCTCCCCTTGCAAGGGGAGCCTGGGATACGCACTGCAGAGGGCTGTTTCTAGTGGCTGGGTTTGGGCTCTCCTGAGGCTGCAGTCGATGAAACAGACAAACCTGCTGGGTGGGTGACGGTGCCGTGGCTTCACCGCTCTCCAGGACGCCCGCCCGCGATGCTCGCAGGGAATCCCTCTTCAGTTTCCTCCGCTCTCGCTCCACCTGCCGAGATGCGAGTGAGAAGTCAGGGCTGGGCTTGGCTCTGGGTCTGGAGCAGAGCCGCCTTTTCTGAGAGGAGGCCGGTGTGAGGGTGGGGCAAGTATAACGGGCCAGCAGCCGTGGGAAGCTGAACTGGGCTGAGGAGAGCACTTGCTGAGGCAGCCCTGAGTGCAAAGTGCTGCTGCGGCAGAGGAGGTGGGGCCGGCCTCCTCAGCCTTTGAAGCAGGGCCAGCAAACCTTTTCTGTAGTATTATAGGCGCTGTGGGCCATTCGATCTGTGTCACGACTACTGCAGTGTCTCCAAACAGCTTTATTTTCAGAAACGGGCAGTGGGCTGAATTTGGCCCCTGGGCTATAGTTTACTAACCCCTTCTCTGGGGGCTGCATGAGAAGTGGAGATGCATGCCCAGCGGACCGGGGAGGGAGCTGAGGACAGGAGTCCCCCACCTGCTCCAGGGTGGTCCGCAGCTGGGCATTGTGGTGCTGCAGTCGGCTTCGGTCAACCTCCAGCCGCGCCACCGCTCGCTGCAGGTGTTCAAGCCTCTGCTCCCAGAGCTGCTTCTCCTCCACCTCAGGACTCGGCTCAGTCTTCGCTCCCGAGACCTGAAGGAGAGACCTGTCTGTCTCAGCCGGGCAGCCCCTCAGACAGGTGGGGAACAGATAGAGGGCAAAGGACTAACTTGGCAGGTCTGGGCTACAGGGACCCAATTCCCAGGGGAAGGGGACAAGCCCCTGGACAGGCGCTCCCTCCTGGGCCATCTGTTCCCACCAGGCCCCCAGCTCACCTCTCCCAGCTGGGCGCCGGGGTCTCCTCTGGGCCCCCGTTCTGCTCGGCTGGTCAGGCCTGGGTTGTGCAGTCGCTCCTTCTCCAGAGCTTGTCTGCTGAGCTCCAACTCATCCTGGGGTGAGTCACACCATTATGGCCTCATATCAAGACCCACTCCACACTCCGTCCTCAACAATTTTCTCATCAGGTTATAGTCTTACTTTTCCTGGCTTCTCTGAGCTATTCTAGTGGATAACTTTCATTTTACAGGTGGATAAAACTAAGGAGCAGAGAGGGATCTTCCCAAGGATACATGGTGGACTAGGACTAAAACCTGTCTCATTTTATTTATTTATTTTATTTTTATTTTTATTTTTTTGGCCGCACCGCATGGCTTGTGGGATCTTAGTTCCCCGACCAGGGATTGAACCAGGGCCACGGCAGTGAGACCCTAACCACTAGGCCACCAGGGAACTCCCGTTTTAGATCTCCCCTAAGCTAAGTGACAATTGGGAGCACTAGGTGTTGTGGAAAGAGCATGGACCCAGGAATCACATAGAGCCGGGTATTGTGTCATCGCCTATTTGCTATATGACCTGGGTAAAGGTATGAGCTCTTTCCAAACCCCAATTACCTCGTTTGTAAAATGACCACAGTGAGGACTTCCCTGGTGGTCCAGTGGTTAAGACTCCGCACTCCCAATGCAGGGGGCGTGGGTTTGATCCCTGGTCAGGGAACTAAGATCCCACATGCTGGGAGGCGCGGCCACACACACACACACACACACACACACACACACACACACACACACAAAAAGACCACGTGAAGCTTAGATTAAGCCTCTGGGATTAAACCCCTTTAGATAAATGGGAAGACTAGTGCTAGATATTTTCTAGGCACCCTAGGGTTCATAAATGGTAAAGGTCAAGAGGACAGACAGAGAAGAGGAACGGAAGGTACACGTGTGGGTGGAGGCTGTCTGGGAGAGAGGAGCTTAGTAGTACGAGGCCAGCCTGCTTAGGTCTAACCCTAGTTCTGCCCTTTACTAGCTGGATGACCTTGGACAGGTTACTTAACCTCTCTTAACTGCCGTTCCTCAACTATAAAATGAAGATAATAACCATTCCTACTTCTCTCCTGGTCAGTCTCCCCAGGTCTACAGTTGCTCCCCCGGCAGCCTGAGCCATCTTTCTGAACTATCAGTGACCCGATCAGTGACCTGATCGTGTCACTCCCCTGCCCCAAACCCTTCATCCACTTCGCACTGGTCACCCAGGTCCTTAACATGCTGACAAGCCCTAAATGATGGCCCCCTGCTGTCCTCTCTTCTCTTGCCAGAGCCTCTTCTCTGTCCCTGGCAGTCTGAACTCCCTCACAGATACTCCACGCTCTCTTTCCTCCTTCTTCCTCTCCCTCCCTCAACCTGTGCTTGGCTCTTTCCTTACTGGTCCCTTCAGATCTAATCTTAAACACCACTTCTACCAGGAAAGGTGGGGTGGTCCCTCCGGTATGCTCAGAGCATACGAAACTTCACGTGTCAGGCACCAACCCTAATTAGGCACTGCATTATAACTGCTTTTCCACTAGACCATCAGCTCTAGGAGGGCAGGGACTGTGGATGCCACATCTTCCCCCACCGCACTAGCACAGTAACCTGGATTCCACTCTGTTGAGGTGCTCGTGACCTCAGCTTTCTTACACCCTGAGGTGCAGGCAGCCCCGGAGCCCAGGCAGACCGGGCTCTGCCCCAGCCCTTCCCACCCACGGGGTGACTCACCTGCAGCCTCTGCTGTTCCGAGTCCCGCTCCCGGACAGAGGCTTGCAGGAACAGGGCTATCTCCTGCAGACTGCTGACGCTGGCCTTGCTCTGGGCCAGGGACAGTGCCAGGTCCTGGGCCTTCTCCCTCCACTCGATCTCTCTGGCCTCTGTCTGCCTCAGGGCCACCTGTAGTCGCTCCAGCTCCCGCTGCAGCCTGGGACCTGAGGAATCAAGTGTGGGAGACGGCTCCTCTCCTGGGGAGGCTCTGTGGCTGGGGGGTGAGTCCTCCAGACCCTTCCTTGGCCGGGCCTCCCTCAGCTCCAGGATCTCCTCTTCCTTTTGGGCTAGAGTCCACCGTAGCTGCCTTAGGCTCTCACGAAGGCCCCTCGTCTCTTCCTCTTCTCTCTCGTGCCTTGGCTCCTGCTTCTCTTGGGTCGCATCCTCTAGGCCCCGCTGGGCCAGAGCCTTCTCCAGCAGCTGTCCCTGCCTCCTCTGGTGTCTCAGCTCTTCATCCCTCTGGGCAAGTGCCTCCTGGAGCTGCCGCACGGCCTCCTGGTGTCGGAGGTCCTGGTCCTCGATCTCACCTTCCCGCTTCCTCAGGGCCTCCTCCAGCTGCCGGGATTGTGCCTGGCAGGAGTCCAGGGCAGCCTGCAAGGTGGCCGTGCTGGCCTCCAGGCTGCGGCTCAGCTCCGCCTGCCCAAGGAGATGCTGCTCTTTCTCCTGCAGGGTGGCCTGAGCCTTGCTGAGGGCCTTCTGCAGAGCCTCAGCCTGGACCCTGGCAGCCTCCTCCCGACACTGGGAGGACTGGCCATCTGCCCGGAGGGCCTCCCGCTCCCGGTCCCGTTCCTGGAGCATCACCTCTGCCTGCAGCCAGCTGTCCCGCAGGGTCCTGGCCTCCGCCTCATGCTCCTGGGCCTGTGCGGCGCACTGTTGCTGGAGGGCCAGCAGAGCCTTCTCCTGCTCCCGAGACTCAGCCCTTAGGTCACCCAGCACCTCCTCCAGGGCCTGGACCCGCTGTCTCTCCACTGCCAGCTCTTCCTGGAGCCTCTGCGCGTGTTCCTTGTGGCCCTCCAGCTCAGCCTGGCACTCCTGCAGTGTGGCGTGGGCCTGCTCCAGAGCTTGCCGCAGCGAGCCCGCCTGTTCCTTCACGCTCTCCTCCTGGCCCTGGGCCTGCTGCTGCTGCTGGTGCTGCAGGGCCTCGAGCTCCCGGGCACCCTGGGCCAGGGCCCTCTGGGCCTCGTCCAGCCGACCCTGAAGTGCCTGCTCTTTCAGCTCCCCCTGCTCCCTGGCTTCCTGCAGGTGCCGCTGCAGGACCACTATCTCCTGCTCCTGCTGGGTCAGGAGTAGGCTGGTCTCCCCCACCTTCCTGTGTAGGCCCTGGAGCTGCTGCTCCAGCTGGTCCTTGTGCTCCTGAAGCTCCTGGATACGCTCCTGCTGGCATTCCAACTCCTTCTCCTTATCGCGCAGGATCAGCTTCATGTGCTCCAGGCTCCCTCGCTGAGCTTTACTCTGGCCCTTCCCTTCCTCTGCCCGCTCCTGCATCAGCTGCCTCTGAGAGGCCAGCTCCCGGCCCCGTTCTCTCAAGGACAGCTTGATCTGCTCCAGGTCCTCCTCCAGGATCTTGGTCTGCAGGGTCCTCTGATCTTCCAGGACCTGAATCCTTTCCTTCAGCAGCACCATGTCCTGCTCCCTCCTCTCCAGGTCCTGAGTCAGATGCTCTTTCTGCCTCTGCAGCTCCTTGATCTGGTCTTGCTGGGACGTCACCTCCTGGTCCTTCTCCTGGAGTTCTCTTGCCAGGAGGGTGCTCTGGCTCTCCAGCTCCTGGATCTGGCTGCCCTGCACCTGCAGCTCCTGGCTCCTCTCCTCCAGGTCCAGTGTAAGGTGGGTCAGAGCCACCCTCTGCATTTCCCTCTGGCCCTCCAGCTCCTCGATCGCCTTTTGCTGGCATTCCACTTTGTGGTGGTTTTCCTCTAGGTCCAGGGCCAGGCGTTCCATGGTAACCAGCTGCTTCTTCAGGTCCTCAATCTGTCCTTTCTGGGACTCAATCACTTGGGCCTTCTTCTCAAGTTGCAGAAGCTGATGCTCCAAGATGTTCCTCTGCGCCTCCTGGTCCTTCTCAAGCTCCTTGATCTGCTCCCGCTGCAGAGTCAGCTTCTGCTCTTGCTCCTGGACAGCCATGGGGAGATGCTCTAGAACAGACCTACACTCCTCCAGCTCCCGGATCTGTTCTCGCTGCAGATCCACCTCTTGGGTCCTCTTCTTCAGGTCCAGGGACAGCACTTCCAAAGCAGCCTTTTGCATTTCCCATTGCTTCTCCAGCACCTGGATTTTTCCCTGCAGAGTCTCCACCTCCTCTTCTCTTTCAGACAGGGTCTGGGCCAGGCGAGCCAGATTCTCCTGCAAAGCCTTCCCCTGGGCCACCTTCAGCTTGCCCTGCTCCTGCAGGGCCTGGGCTCGCTCGCGCTCACTCTCCACCTCCTCGTTTTTCAGTTTCAGTGCTGAGCGCACAGTTCTCAGGTCTTCCTCCAGGACCCCAGCAGCGCTTGCCTGAGCCCTGGCTTCTGCCACAGATGCTTGGAGATGTTCCACCTGGGCAGTCAGGTTCTCCTTGGCTGCCTGCAGTAACTCTCGCTCATTCTGAAAACAAGATGCAAAACCACCTTAAACTATACTTCCCTGAAACTGTCACTCCAACACAGGCCCTTCCTTTCCTTCCTCTGCAGCACCAGCATTGTCAAGGATTTGGGCAAAAGGAACTGGGTGTTCCACTTAGGCTGATACTGTAAAAGAATATCCCTACCCTACCCCGGGCTCTGCTGTGCTCAGAGGGGAAAAACTGTTGCAAATGAGTCATCCCAGACTCTAGTCCTTCAGGGAAAGGGACAAAAATCTCAACCTCAATTCAGAAAAAGTAATTAAAGGAGGATTCACTAGGGCCTTAATAATGGCCCTCAGGGATGTGGGGAGAGCCAGAGAAACAGAGACACTGCTGAAGGAAGCTGGGCACTACATATGGATGGGGTATGACCATGGGCCAGGATGGGCTCGATCCTGGGCCCTGAGGGACTACTCCTGAAGCAACCCCTCCCCCAAACCAGAAACACCTTACCTGGGCTTCTATTCCCTGGAGCTCTGCTTGCCGTAGGCGACTCTGGAAGGATGTCACAGTTTCACGCAGCTCCCTCAGCTCAGATTCTAGGGAGTTCTGTTTTCCTTCCCAGTTGGATTTCTCTTTGGGAAGACAGGTAGTGGAGGAAGAACCATGATTGGAGGAAAGGAGGGACGTAGAGGCAGATGGAAGATGGGGAATAGAATCAAAGGAGGAAAAGGCCAAGAAGGAGAGAATTACACCCAGTTTCATAGAGGCATCACCCGTCTGCCAGCTGCTCCTGTCTGTCTAGGCTCCCTGCTGCTTCCAGACTCGTGTCTGCATCTGCTGCCCAGCTCCAGCAGTGCCTGACAATCATCCCAACACTTCCCATCCCGATCACAGATTCTCAACCTTGGATTCCAGACAGGGTTGAGCTAGATGATGTTGGAGGTCCTTTCCAGTCCCTAAGTCTATGATTTTGCAGAGGTTCCTAGAGACCAGGGTTGCTCTGCTGGGTACCCTCCATTTCTGCAAAATGCACCAGAACCCAACTGTATGTGTGTGGCTCTCAGGGAGCCGTTTGGGATACTTTTAAGACCCAGATCGACTCCCCACGTTGTCTTCTTCCCTTCTACAGTTGAGCCTTGAGTCGCAAGACCCTCCCCTCTCCTTTCCTTTCCTAGTAGTCACCACCCTTCCTAGCCCTTGGCTGTGGCACAGATAGCTTCTCCCCAGATTTCCCCCTCTTCCTATCTCCCAAACAAGCCCATAATCCTTCTGCTGTCAAAGGTTAATCATTTGAGAACATAGTTGGAGATAACAAAATAAGTAACACTGATAAATGATGAAAGACATAGAATTTTACAGTGTTCTTATAGACCTGACCTTAGGGTGCCAGTTTTTAAATCTTCACAGAAAAAACAGAAGCCTAGCTAGCAACTTCCCTCAGTTCACCAAATCTGTTCCTCCTAATCCCTTCTTCCAGGACGGCTCTCAAAGGCCAAGCAAAGTACACAAAATAGTTCACGGCGGGGGGGGGGGGGGGGTCATCGCCCCTTTGGAGACGCCTCTAGGTAAATCTCACAGTTGTGGGTAAGCAGTGGCTCCCGGGCCTGATCCCGCCCCACTGGGCTTCCTGCCTTTCCTTTCTTCTGCCCCAAACCCACCCCTGCCTTAAGCTTCTCACCTTCCTGGTTCTGGGAGAGCTGTCTCTGCAGAGCCTGCAACTCTGTGTGGATCTGGTTCTTCTCAGCCTCTGTATCAGTGAGACGCTGTTCCAGCTTCCGGGCCTGATCCCTCAGATCATCCTGGGAAAGAAAGGGTGTGGAACTCAAGTTCCTCATCTTCCAAAAAGCCGCCCCAGTTCAGGGCCCGATCCCTCTCTTCCCTCAGCCTGTCAGGGTCTGCCATCACGGACCTACTCTCAGATTGCTGGGTTATTTACCTCTGAACTCATGTGCATTTGGCTCCTGGAAGGGATGACAGGCTCTGCTCCAAATGGCTGGAGCCTAGGGTTCCCCTTCTGACTCGTCTGTCTTTGAAACAGAACTCCTGCTGAAGTCTTAGCCTGGGATCATCTCTCCTCTCCTCAAACTCCTACTTCAAAGCTTAGCTCAAAGGTCACTGCTTCCCTCCTTCTGACCCTCCCAATTGTCCCTTCCTCCTATTATTATCATGTACATCTGTTATTGATCCAATTATTTCTATCAGTTCTGCTTTATCTTAGGATGCAGCCTGGTTGCTCAGCCCTGTCACAAGTCTTCTTGAGGGCAGAGAGCAGGTCTTTCTCCTTTTTGTATCCCTAGCTCAGAGCGGCTGGCATATATATAGGTGACACTCAATTTTTACTGACTGATGGGTTCACTGTGAGGTGGAATTTGGGGGACATTTAGTTCAGTCTTAGGCCTAGAATGTTCCTATAAATGGCAACCTCAAACCTCAGCGATCCCCAATTTGTCAGGTGTTTCTTGGAGGTCTTGACACCAAGAACAATTCATGGCTGAGAGGAAAATGATGCAAAACGGTATCACAGGTCTATACAGAGTATCACGTTTTACAGGGCTCACTCGAGTCCCTCACTCATTTATTCCTCACAGCCCTGTGAGGCAGGCACGATTTGCCCTACTTTACTAGTGAAACCAAGGCCCAGGACGCCAAATGCTTTATTCACAGTTGCCGGGTAGTAAGTGACAGAGGTGGTACTCATCCCAACTTTACGTCAGAAATAAAACAGGTCAAAGTGCTTCACAAGTCTTTTTCGGCGTAGGTGAAGAGCCTGAGGAAGGAGAACAGAGACACATACCCGGGCCCGCTGCGTCTTCCACAGGTCTTGGTGAAGCTTCTGGAGGGCAGACGCTACCGCCTCAGCTGAGAGAGCCGTCTGCAGGGGCCATCTCTTAAAGAGGATCCTAGCTCCATTCTGGTCTGAAAAAGTGAGGAAACACCTCCTGACCTGGCTGCACTATGAAAAGAAACAGCCATACCTCCCAGGCCTGGCCTTGGCCTTCCCACCCATCCCTCTTCTCCTCAAAGAACCCCTTCTCAGCAGTTTGTTCATCATGCCCTGTCTGCATACCTACGTGCCAGGCACTGTGATGTGCATTAGAAAATGCTATCATTTGTTAGGCATTTAATAAGTGCCAGGAACTGTGTGAACGATTTTATTTGTCATCTTATTAACTCCTTAAAAAACTCCCAAGAGGTAAGTACTTCTTCTAAAAAAAAAAATTATTTATTTTTGGCTGCGTTGGGTCTTCGTTGCTGTGCTCGGGCTTTCTCTCTAGTTGCGGATGGAGGGGGCTGCTCTTCGTTGCAGTGTGCGGGCTTCTCATTGCGGTGGCTTCTCTTGTTGCGGAGCACGGGCTCTAGGCTCATGGGCTTCAGTAGTTGTGGCACATGGGCTCAGTAAGTGTGGTGCACGGGCTTAGTTGCTCCATGGCATGTGGGATCTTCCTGGACCAGGGATCGAACCCGTGTCCCCTGCATTGGCAGGCGGATTCTCAACCACTGCGCCACCAGGGAAGTCCTGGTAAGTACTTTTAACACCCTCATTTTATAGTTGAGAAAATCAAATTCAAAGAGAAGAGGTGACTTGCCCAAGGACACACATCTAGCAAATGGCCGAGCTGGGGTTCAAACTCTGATTGAATTAATCCCAGAGTCTGTGGCCTTGGCCTTGATGAGTATTGCCTAAGGAACTGCATTCCCTTCCCTTCTCCCCTGGGAGCTAGGCCTGGCTTTGACCAAAGAACTGAGTTCCTGGGTGGCTGCCTCACCTGGCTCAGGGCCCCAGAGGGAGGAAGCCGAGTCTCCCCCACCACTCAGCTCAAGCCCCCTCTCATAAGGAGACCCCAGGGCCTGCTGCAAGACAGAACAGAGGCTGGCCAGCTGGACCTGGGCCTGGTGCCCAGGCTGCTGTCCCGCTGCCAGGGCATCCAGGTGGCTCTCCGTGCTGCGCAGTCGCAGCTGTAGTTGGGCTGCCTTGGTTTCCTGGGCCCACAAGGAAGCTTGTAGCTGCTGTTCTGTTACTCGAGCTGCCTCTAGCTCCTCCAGCAGCTGTGCTTCCTGGGCCAGAAAGTCAGCCTCCTTTTCCTTCACCTCCTGCTTCAGTAATTCCACCTGCCAAAGAGGAAGTATGGTCACTCTGAGCAGGGAATGGATACCCTCTCCCCAGACCCTCCTGGGCCTGACCCCACTCAATCCCTGTGCAAACCTTGACTGGGGCTGGGAGGATTTCAGTAGGCTCAGCTCTCCAGCAGGAAGGGAGGGCTCCGGAATGAGTGTAACCCTAGGTTTAACCTACATGCCCACCTACGGACTCCTGACACATGGGCCTGGGCTATGCAAATGGGCTTTGGCCCTGGTCCCCCTGGCAACTATGCCAGCTCCCTGCTATGATTAGAAATCTGCCTGAAACACTGACACTGAGCCTAAAAAGACCAGTCACGATAATAATGGCTACCATTTATTGAATGCTTACTGTGTTCCTGACACTTTATATATTCCTATAATGATTAAGAATTATCATCCTTGTTTTATGGTTGAATAAAGTGATGTTCGCACAACCAGGAAGCAGTGGAGCTGGGAGTCACACCCAGGATCGTCTAACAGGCAGACCTGGGTCCTCATCTGCCACAGTCTACGTCTAGCTCTCACTTCCTCATTATTCTCCTCCCAGTTCCATCCTTCCTCTGTGCACAAGGTCTGGGGTCCTGCTGTGAGCAGACTGAGTCCCTGGAAGCAAGAGGCTGCCGCTGACCCCGTCTGGAGTAATACTTATTCCCCCTGCTGTGTCTTGCCAGGCAGACCAGGCACACTTGGCAGCGGCTGGGCTTGAACCAGGCCTGTGTGAGCTCTGCCCCTCTGGGCACTGTGTTCTGGGCCATCAGGTTCCCCACAGGGTCCGTTCTCAACTCTGGGTCAGGTTGCCAAGCCCCACCCAGCCCGGTCCTGGCTGCCCCCTCCTGCCAGGGCTGCTGAGGTCTCAGCGTGACTGAGCAATCACCTGCCGACTCCAGAAGGAGGTTTCCACCAAGGAAGAGGGCTCTTAGTGGGGTGGGAAATACCTGGGCGCTGAGCTCTTTCTGCCCTGCCTGGGCCTCCTGCATGTCCCGGCGCAAGGAGCTCAGCTCTTGCTGTCGAACAGAGTCAGCCTCTTGTAAAACAAGGAGTCTCTGTTCCTTTTCCGCCAGCGACAGAGTCAGGCTAAAAAGAGAAGGTTCAGAGGGCTGGGTCATTCTCTCAGGGAGTGAAGAACTACCTTCTCATCTGACTGCTCTAACACAGCATTAATAATTAATAGAAACAGTGATGATAATGATTCCAGTATAACAATAAAAGCCTCCATACACTGAGCACCTACTGAGTGCTCCTAGGTCCTTCATGCATATATTTCATTTCAACTTCACAGTTTATTCTTCTCTAGAAAAATTCCAGAAATATCTATACAATACCTCAAATTCAACATGTCCAATTCTTCCCAACCCCTCTGCACCTCCCCTCCCACCAGTCACCCCTACTATGTTCCCCAGCTCACTGAATGGCACCTCCATTCACCCTTAGAAGTCTTGACCACATCACAGCATCCTCCCCTCATCCCACCTGGGTCCACTTTAAGACTACAAATAACTGATTCCAACTCCCCTAACACCCCTTAAACCCCTTCCCTCCTCCCCTTGCCTACGACCCTACCTCGGTTCAGCTTTGGTTCTCTTATCTGGACAATTGTACCAGTCTCCTACCTTGTCTTCCTGCCTCTAGTTTCATCAACAAAAGGATTTCTCCCTCCTCAGACTCCAGGTAACATAACCTGCTATACTTTCCTTTGGGGGTTATTTGATTAACGTCTTCCCCACAAAACGATAAATTCTACTGAGGCAGAGACTCTATTGTCTTGATATATCCCCAACCCCTGGCATAGTGTCTGGTGCGTGCTATGTGTTCTCTAAATATCTGCTAAATGAATGAAGCATGAGCTTTGGAGACAAGGACCATGCCCTCTCCACACAGCTACCTGTACAGCCCAGAGCTGGAGACGTGAGAGGTTAGGTGCCCTGAGCAAACTGTCAACCTCACAGTGACCCCTGGACCCAGACAGGCAAAAGCCAACTCCATGGCCTGTCTAGCCTACCTGGCTTTCTCTCTCTCCAGCTCCTTCTGAATTCGGCAACACTCCTGGGCCTCTCTCAGCTTCTCCTGAACCTCCTGGTCCACCAACCTCTGGGAGTCTTCCTTGGAAACCAGCTGAGACTTCAAGTCCTCCACCTGGAAAGTCAAGGGCATGAGGACCAAGGGCAGGAAGGGTGGTGGGAGGATGCTTCCCACCTAGGGCTTTAGGGTCCTTCAAGGTTTACCAGAGTCACCAGCCCATTTTCAAATCTCTGGAGGTCCTGCCAACCCTTACATGCTGTTCTTATCCACCTCCCTCTGCCAGTACCATCCAGCCTAGTCCCCTGTCTCCCCAGCCTCACATATGCTGTATAGAGGCAGGCACAAATAAAAACCTTGATTGAATGTAACTCTGTCCAAAGGCCAAGTGATGAGCAAGTGATTGTATTTTTTTAAAAATAAACAACCCGACCATCATCTGATATAGGATTTTGAGAAGGAAAAGCAATCTGGTATAAAAATACTGGATCTATGGGGAGGCTGGATCTATGGGGCTGCCAAGAAATTTTGAGGTCTGTGGTCCCCACTGAGAGAGGTTACTAACTACCCCAGGGATCTGGGAGGCACATGCACAGCTCTGAGCACCCTTCACTTTTCCACTCAGTACTGGGGCTTCCCCTCCCTCTCCCAGGCTCAGGCAGCCAAGGTTCCCCCGTCCTGCCAGAGGGAGTGGGAGAACCTGGCTGTGCTGGGGAAGGGTGCTGGGCTGGGAGAGAGGAGCAGGGACCTGCTTCTGCAGGTCTATCTTATCCCGCAGCAGGGTGCCGCCCTCTTCCTGGAGGGCAGCGAGGCTGTCTTTGTGCTGCTGGGCTGCCTGCTCCAGTGCCCGCTGAGCCTCCTGGAGCTGGGTCTGCAGCATCCCAGTGGTCTCCTGCAAAGGGAGAAGACAGCAGGGAGCAGAAGAAAGCTTCCTTGGTCTTGAAATCCATGTTACAGAAATCTGTGTTGTATAAATACTGGTGTTTTGGTTGGGTTGCCAAAAGCTGAGGCAGGGCCCAGCTATCCACGTTGTTTCCATGATACCCTGTCACCTCAAGTCCTCACCTCCTATTCCCTCTCCTCCCTCACCAAGTGCACTGCTCACCCAGGCTTTCTCGGCCAGGGTCCCTCACCCAGACCACTGCAGCAGCCTCCTGCCGGGTGTCCCTGCTTCCACTTCATGCCACCATGCCCACGTGCAAGCAGGCAAACACAAACACACACAAAATTCTCCCCTCAGCAGCTAAAGTATTTTAAAATATGTATGTAATAACTCATGTCCCACTCTGCTTTTTAAATACCATCCAACATGTTCCCACTGCCCTTAGAACAAAGTCCAAGGTCCTACCATGGCTGACAAAGGGCTCCTGCCCCCAAGCTTATCATGCTGCCTCCTGTCTGTCCTGAACTGTCCCAGGCCCTTTCTGCCTGTCCCAGGCCCTTATGATAGCTATTTCCTCTGCCTAAACTGTTCTTCAAATGGCTGGCTTCTTTTCTTTTCCTTTTAATGATTTTATTGAGATTCAGTTCACATACCCTACAATTTACTCATTTAAAGCATACAATTCAATGGTTTTAGCATATTCACGGGGTTGTGCAACTGTCACCATGATCATTTGTTTACCATTTTCATCATCTCCAGAAAGAAATCCTGTACCCTCCCCATCCCCCATCCTCACTGCCAACTACTCGTCTACTTTCTGTCTGTGTAGATTTGCCTGTTTTGGATATTTCCCACAGGTGGAATCATACACTGTGTGCCTTCTTGTAACTGGCCTCTTTCACTTAGCATAATGCTTTCAAGGTTCATCCTTATTGTTCTACGGGTCTGGCTCTTCAACCTTAATGGTTCAGCTCAAATGTCATTTTCTCAGTGAGGCCCTCCATGACCACCTTGTCCAAAGAGGCCTCCTTTGAATCACTCTCAGTTACATCGTCCTGTTTATTTCCTTTACAGCCCTTATCACAACCGGTAATTACCTCACTTATTTTGTGTCTGCTCTGCCACTAGAACTCCATGACTGTCATATTCACCGTTGTGCCACACCCTTCTGCTGGTCAAATGTCAGCACCTAGGCAGGGCCCGGTGCAAAGAAGTGCCAAAGAGCAGGTCAATGTGAATGAACAAATCAACGCTGCCTCTTCTTCCTTGCTCAGAACCACCCTCCCTACCTGCTCCTTTAACTTCTGAACCTTCATGTCCTGCCTCAGCCGCTCCAGTTGTTGGCTGGCATCTGCCAGCTCCTTCTGGGTCTGCAGCAGTGTCTCCAGGAGGGACACCCTCTCCTTCTCTGTTTCAAGCTGCATCTGTGGAGGGGCAGGAGGGCGAGGGCTTGTTGGGTTAGGGGTCACCATGCTCACCCACTAGGCCACAAGCACACGCCAGCTGCTCTAGGGCTCTTCTAGCAAATGGGGTGGGGGCTGAGGGCGAAGGAAGGTCTGGACCCACTGACTGAGAGCCAGGAAGTACGAAGATTGCTGCTGGTTTGCAAGCTGACAGGATGTGGTAAACGACAGCCCTCCCTCAGGAAGTAGGACATGCCGCCAGCCGTGCAGCTAACGGTACTGATCACCTGCTCATGGGGAACAGAGTGGGAAGCTACATTCTCTTCTGGAAGCCCCTGCAGCACCACCCTCGGGAGTGGGAAAGGAAATGGCCCAAGGTAGGGGGATCACAGGGTGGACGTGCAGCCCAGTCCTCCCAGCTGCCCACCTGGCACAGGGCGCTCTCGGCCTCGGCCTGTTCTTCTGCCCTCTGTGTCCGCATGGCCTCCGTTTCTGCCTGCTGTTCCCTCAGCCTCGTTTCCAGCTCCATTTTCTCCCTCTCCAGGCTCTCCAGAGCCTTATCCAGTTCCTGCTGGTGGCAGGAGCGCTCTCTCTCCTGGTCGTACGAAGGAAGCACCGTTAGAGCCGAGGGGGTGAGGAGAGGAGGCAGAAGGAGAACCGGGTTAGGGCAAGAAGCCTACTGCTCACCAGCTGTGTGACCTTGGCGCCTCACGTGACAAGCCTGCTTCCTCATCTGTGAGGTGAGGCTAATCACCCTGCCTTGCCCATCTCGCCAAATTTTATGAGGATCAAATGAGATTCATTAAAAACAAATCAAATGATATAATACATGGAAAAGTGTTTTCTAAAGCGCAACTGTCCCTCATATAAGCTACAAATATCTGTTATTTTAAAGCAAGCACATCATGGTTGGTGGTTGTAACAGCAAACTGAGGGGGCGGACTCGCTCTCTGCTGTCCCCACTCCCCTGCTCAGGGTGACAGGATTAGCCTCCCAAAAAGCCAGGCCGAGCCTGTCTCCTATACGATACAAGAGCGTTAGGATGGGGCATCCCGGTCCTCCCAGAGGTCCATCAGTGACCGACACCCTCCCTGATCTCCTAGACGAATCCAGCCCCTCTATTAGGATCTCAGGATGGTGGTGAAGGGCACTGGAGCCAGGCTGCCTAGGTTACAGTCTTTACCCCAGTACTACTAGTGTGACCTCAGTTCATTTCTATCGCATCTCTGTGCCTCAGTTTCCTCATCTATAAAAACGGGGACAGGGAAATTCCCTGGCGGTCCAGTGGTTAGAACTCTGCGTTTTCACTGCTGAGGGCGCAGGTTTGGTCCCTGGTCCGGGAACTAAGATCCTGCAAGCTGCACACCATGGCCTAAATAAATAAATAAATCCTGTGTAAAAAAATAATAATAAAATAAAAAAATTTTTTTTAAATGAGGATAACAACAGGGTCCTCCTAGGGTTGTTCTCACGAGTGAAGTAAGTCGTGTAAAGCACTTTAAATGGTGCTGAGCACCCAGAAAGCATTCAGTAGCCAATAGCTATCATCATCTTCATCACCTTTCCTTTAAAATGTTCGTTAAGTCGTAGTTATCCACATTTAGTGGGAAGGCCTCTAGTGTTTCACCCCTTTCCAACATCGTCTTGTGCACTCTCCCTTCACTTGCTACACTCTGGCTGCACTGGCCTCCTTTCAGGTCCTGGAGGACACCACGCACCTCCATTCCTTAAGGCCTTGACTCATGCTTTCCTTCTACTTGGACTGCTCTTCCCACCCCACCGTCACTCATGGCTTAAATGACACTTCCTCATAGATGCCTTCCCAGACCATACGCTCAAAACGGTCCCCCTTTGTTCTTCTTCTTCTATCACCCAGTTCTTTTTCTTCATAGAACTTCCGTCATCAGTTACTCATTTATGTATTAATTTATTTAATACCTATCTTCCCCCAAGACTTGAAGCTCCATCAGGAGAACCATGTCTACTTTGCTCTCTGCTGTATCCTCAATGCTCAGCATCATGCCTGGCAGACAGTAAGAACTCAGCATTGCTTGAATGAATCACATTTCAGCTACTGGCCTATTAAGATGCTTAAGAACAGTGATCTATAATACCACAGTTAATAGACCAGCTATGAATATCAAATCATACACTCTGGTTCAAAAAGCCAACTGTAAGAATATGGGAAAGATGAATGTAATAGTAGTTACGTGTCAAAAAAACCAAAACAAAACTGACCTATTTGCTCAATATGAGTTAGAAGTGTGTTATGGCTACCAGAAGGGCTAATTCTGTGATGTCCAGAAGTAACAGTCAAGCGTTGCTGCCTAGTTTGTGGATCAGAATACTCTGCACACTGGTTCACGAGTGATGTGTATCATGTCTAGAGGAAAGCAACCATGTTGGTGAGGTATTCCAAGCAAATCTAAGGCTGATTTGTTTCAGGTAATAGATTTTGGCTCAGCTTAAGGAACAATTTTCTAATAACTAGATCTATCTAAAAATAAATGGGCATTCCAATGGATGGAATACAACAGAAGCTAAGCAACCCTTGGAAGGGATATTGTAGAAGTGGACATAGCATAAATGCTACGAAATGGTTAATCCCTGCTCTACCACTTCTTAGCCAGGTAACCCTGAGTGACTTCTCTAAGTCTCAGTTTCTCACTAGGTGGTTGTGTAGGCTATCTGAAATAACGTGACTAGCATTCAGCATGGTACCTGGCATGGGAAAGTGCTCAGTAAGTAAGTATCCACTATCACTGCTATTAAAGGGGATTCAGACACTAGATGGAAGAATGGAGAATATAACCCCTAAGAGTTTTTCTAATTGGTAGGATTCCAGGACAAGGCAGGCACTGTTAAAACTAACAGACTCTCTGGGAATTCCCTGGCGGTCCAGTGGTTAGGACTCTGCCAAGGGCCTGGGTTCAATCCCTGGTCAGGGAACTAGGATCCTGCATGCTGTGTGGCGTGGCCAAAAAACAAAAAACTAACAGACTCTCGAGAGTTACGCGGGCTTTCAACCCTTTCAATCAGTAGGGAGATCATAAAGTCAGACAATCAGAAGTCAGGGGGATTATCTGACTGAGAAGAAAGGAAAAGACGGAAGAGACTTTCCCATGATTCAGGTGTGGCCATGAGATGGTCAGTCCTTCCACGGATACCAAGTCTACATCAGGCGGTAACACATCATTCAGAAGTTTTATAGCTTCTTTTACTTGTAGGGTTTTCAGTGGGTGGTATGACTGATTCTTGCTGGGAAACTGAACTGCCTCTGGACACTGGTCATTCAATAAATATTTTGAAGTACCTACTACAATCTAGGCACATAATTCTAAAAAGAGGCAAACTTCTGGCTACCATCTTGCCAGCAAGTCTGCCTTGTAATAACTATCAAATCACAAATACACACAAAGCACAAGTCAACTTCCATTTCCAGAAATCTGACAAACAAGCTCTCTGAACCCTCCACCTGTAAAAGGGCAAAACAAACTAACAAACAAAAAAAATGCCAATTTAACTATTAAGTATATATTTTAATGTATCACTGAGCCAGCAGGAAAATAATGAAAATTTCACTGGAGCCAAAATCAAAGCAATACTTGTGATCTAAAGAGGTAAATGAGCACAGAACAGGCTTTCCACTGGAGGTATTTACTTTACCTAACAACCTTGAAATTCATTTTCTGGCAATGTGGGCAAAGAAAACAGAAAACAAAGGGTGGGGAGCCTGACAGGAGACATAAGGCTGGACCTCCAAAGGGCTATCTGGGGTCAGGAAACTATGGCATATGGGCCAAACCTGGCCCTGTGAGCTAAGAGTGGTTTTTATGTTTTTAATGGTTGATAAGAAGTCAAAAGAAGAATAAGACTTTGTGACATGTGAAAATTATATGAAATTCAGTTTCAATGTCCATACATAGAGTTTTATTGGAACACAGCCATGCTCATTTACATACATGTCGTTTACAGCTGCTTTTGCACTAGAGCAGCAGAGAAAAGTGAGTGTGACAGAGACTGTATGGTCTGCAAGGCCCAATGTGGCTCTTCAGAAAAACACCCACCCATCCCTGGGCTACAGTCCTCAGTAAATGGATAAACTTGAGAGACGGAGAAAAGGGGAAGAAAAAGGGAGAGAGAAAAAGTGGGGGAGAGAGAAAACAAAACACTGTACAGAAGGGAATAGCAAGAAAATTTGTCTTAACTTTCACAAAGGGCTATATATATATATCACTTGAGAATTCATAACCATAGGCTGGTGTTCATGTGGGTTCAGGGCCTGAATGTGGCCCAAAAACTTTAAACAGAAATTGTACTTTAAGGTGGTCCTGGGATGCTAGTCCTTCACCTTCCTCAGAGAAGCAAAAGCAAATCTCTGAGGAAAATCTCCTTTGCCTCAGGCCTAAAAGGATTCCCACAGAAAAATTTCCAGAGAACATGAGTTCAGAGTCAGGAATCACAAAACACATAGGGGCCAAGGTCATCAGTGAGAGCCAAGGGAAACAACATGTAACAGAGATTCAAAAAGATTTTAGGTGCTGGAATTATTAGACAGCATAAAAGTATGTTTCATGTGTTTAAAGAATAAAAGAGGGGACTGCAAATATAAATTAGGGAGAAGACACTAAAAAATGACCAAGAAGATCTGAAAAAATAACCAAACAAAATGTTGAGAAATAAAATATTTAATAAATAAAATTTAAAACTTGGTGAATAGACTATAAAGCAGATTAGACACAGTTGAAAAGGGAAATTAGTGAATAGAAGAGGGATCTGAAAAAATATCACCCAGAATACAGTGTAGAAAAAGTACACATGAAAAATCTAAGACAGAAAGTTAAGATACCTGAAGGTTACACCAAGTTCTAACATACAACTAATTAGAGGCTTCTCAATACCAACAACGGAACAATCAGTATGCTGACAGAAAATAACGGTTACCTTAGAATTTGTACCTGAATTTTATACCCAGTGAAACTATCTTTCAAGAATACAAGTGGGAGGGATAAATTAGGAGTTTCGGATTAACATATATACCTACTATATATAAAATAGATAACAAAGACCTATTATATAGCACAGGGAACTATACTCAATACTTTGTAATAACCTATAAGGGAAAAGAATCTGCAAAATAAAAGACATAATATATATATATAACTGAATCACTTTGCTGTACACCTGAAACTAACACAACATTGTAAATCAACTATACTTCAATAAAAAATAAAAAAGGAAAAATCTATAAAAAAGAATAAAAGTAAAATAGACATTTTCAGACAATTAACTACCAACATACCCTCACCAAAGGAAATTCTACTTCAAGGAAAACAAATCCAAATAGAAAGCCTGACACGCAAGGAGGAATGGTGAGCAAAAAAAAACCTGGTAAAATTTTCAGTGTATCTAAACAATTATTGACTGTATAAAATAATCAAAACACATAATGTATGGTGTTAACAACTAGTAATAACTAAACACAATGACTAATACAGTTGATAGGTTGGGAGGAGTGAATGCAGGTAAAATGTTCTCTGGTCCTTGTGTCATTCAGGAAAAGGGTAAATATACTGATTAACTTGAGATTTTATTAAGTATGTATTTTAAAATATTAAAGAACTAAAAGAATAAAAAATAGAGTACATATCATCCAAAGCAGTAGAGAGAAAAAAAGAAGTGAGAAAAGAATACAATTTAATAATCCGATATAACCCTCTAAAAGAAGTTAAGAAAGGTGAATTCCCCTCCACAAAAGGTGTAAAAAGGCAAGAGAGGGCTTCCCTGGTGGCGCAGTGGTTGAGAGTCCGCCTGCCGATGCAGGGGACGCGGGTTCGTGCCCCGGTCCGGGAAGATCCCACATGCCGCGGAGCGGCTGGGCCTGTGAGCCATGGCCGCTGAGCCTGCGTGTCCGGAGCCTGTGCTCCGCAACGGGAGAGGCCACAACAGTGAGAGGCCCGCGTGCCACAAAAAAAAAAAAAGTCAAGAGAAATAGCATAAGATGGTGGAAATAAATCCAAATATGCCTATAATCACAATAAAAGCAAATGGACTAAATCAAATAATTAAAAGACAAAAGAAACACAGTTCTGAATTGGGCAATAATAGGTCCAAGGCATTCCTCTGCTCCCTTTACACCCTGGGGCCAGTTTATCGATCCTAAATCCCAGGATCCATTCTTAAGTCTCTATACGTACAGAAACAACAACAACAATAATACCTAACACAAATATAGAGCTTACTGTATACCAGGAACTATTATTAGTGTTTTCCATACATTAACTCATTTACTAGCTAGAAGCTGGATTTTGCACCATGGTGACCAACCAGACTAGTCCTGTTCAGATTTCACTTTTATAAGCAGGAATATCTGCTGCTGTCTGTCTCTCCCATCCCCTAGCCACAACCACCACCTACCCATTTCTCCTGGAGCCGGTTCACCTCCTCCTCATGGGCTGACTTCAGCTGCTGCAGGGCAGCCTGCTCCTCTTGCTCAGCCTGGGCCAGCTGTCTGGCTGCCGCATCCCGTGCCTGCTCTGCCCGGCTCCGTTCAGTGTCCAGTTCCAGCTGCAGGCACTTCACTTCCCCTAAGATGCCAGGGACAGGATCTTGTCTCTGAGCCTCTGTCCTCCATCTTTCACCCCTCTCCCCAGACCTCATGAGGAACTCCCATCTCAGAGGCCCTGGGCCTGGCTCTAATAGCTTCCCACTGTCTTCCTAGCTTTCAACATCCCTGTGGAATGAAGTGCGCCCATCCAAGTTGGGTTCTTACCTTGGATTACTTCCTTGGCTTGAGTGACGGTTTGAATCTGGACCTCCAGCTGCCCCTTGGTGACCTCTATCAGAGAATTTTGTTGCTGGGCCTCAAACAGACTGCTCTCCAGTAGCTCCTTGGCTGAGCTGTCAGGTTCAGGAATCGGGAGAGTTCTTACCCATCAAGCCCCTTCCTTAAGAGGAACTGGGTTCTAACTACAGGTCACCAAGAGAGAATTTGGGGGTGGGGAGGCAATTACAAATTCATAACTCATTTAGGCCCCATATACTTTGGGCAAGGAACTTAGGTTGGCTCCCCCTTGCCTTGTAAAGCTCTCTCTGCCCTTGGCAGAACCAGGTCCAGACCCTACCTGAGCCCCCGCAGTTGTTCAGAGAGGTCCTGCTGGTCCCGCTCCACAGCCTGCAGCCGCACCTCGAGAGCCGCCTTTTCCCGCGCTAGAGCCTCCTTCTCCTGGACTTCCCGGGCAAGCGCCTCTTCCTGTCGCTTTGCCTCCTGATGCAGCTGCTCCACCCGAGCTAAGGCTGCCTCCTGCTGGTGATGTGCCTGAGAGGAAGAACTGATGGGATACAGAGGGAGGCAGGATCCCCCCAGGGCTGCTATCACCAGATTAGGGCCATGGGCTCCTCAGATTCTGGACCCAGCTCTGTGAGCCTTGAGCACTGCCCATTCACACCAAGTACCATTTATCTATTCCCCTGATCAACCTACAGAGTCCCCAGCCCAGGAAACAGGCTCTCCTTTGAGCAATACCCTGTGCTACGGCTGCAAGAGATCTACCTCTAAGGAGCTTTTAGTCTTAAGGAGAGGTAAGACACACACATAATACCAGGAAGAAAGTGATCAGTGCCCTGAGAAAAAGGCTCTGAGAAGGGAGATTATGTATAATTACTAGGGCAATGAGATGCTTGGTAGAGAAGAAAGATGACCTTTGAGTTGGGGCACTGGTTCAGAAAAAACTCAGAGCCCCTTGCTATGTGTTACACACTGGACTAAAAGCTGGAGTTATAAAAACAAGTAAGACATAGTCTTGCCTTCAAGGAGCTTTTGGTCTAATGGTGGAGACACATAAACACAGATAATTATAATATAGTACGAAGGGAGTGGTGGTTGAATAAATACAATGTATTATCAGAAAACACAGGAGAGGCATCTAATTCAAACTGATGGATGTGAAGCAATGAAGAATCAGTGAAGGATTCCTCTAGGAATTCTTTTAAAAAAACTGGAAGACATACCCCAAACTAGTAACACTGGTCATTTCTAGGAAGTGAGATTTTCCCTTCCTGAATCATTTCTGTAGTGTTTTCATTTTTTACAGTGAGCATGTATGTACAACGAGCATGTACAGCGAGCATGTACAGCGAGCATCCTTAATGGGATGGTAGCAGTTTTGTCTTCTCACCTCGCTTAGTTTCTCTTGAATTTCTTCCTTCTCATCTTGTATGCCCCTGAGATCTGCCTGCAGCTCAGCCCTGGTCTCCTCCGCTTTCTGCAGCTGAGCCTCCAGGTGGGTGTTCTTTTCCCACAGGGCTTCCTTGTTCCTCTCGGCCTCTGTCAGGCCCACCTGCAAAGTGTTTCTCGCCTGCTCTGCTGCTTCCATCCTCCTGCACACAGACTGGTTCTCCTGTTCTAACTACTGGCCAAAAAGGGAAGGACATCAAAGACAAAGGGTTACGGTTTAGAGATGAAGTGCTGAGACAGAAATCCAAGAGAGATATGAATCTGTTCTCCAGAGATGAACACAGGAGTGCTTACGAGAGAGGAGGACTATGCACACATTTGGTCTGGGGTCTTTACTCCAGGTACTAGATGGGTTGATGCTGGGGACAGAGAGAAAAAAGGCAAAATCCTGCTCTTAAAGAATTCAGAATAAGGGAACATACAACATTTCTGGGGCTCAAGGGAATGGGGTAGTGAAGAGATGTGTTAAATTTGTAACCTCTAGAGAAAATTCTGGGACTTGGGCTCTTCAACAGATCCTTTTCTGTGATTGCTGTTATCTCATACAACAGGATTAAAACCCAGTCTTCCTTCCAGAGGACATGGGCCTAGCCCTGATGATTTTACCCTAAAGCCCAAAGGTAGTTAGTTCTGCTGCAGATGTGGGAGGGGCCTATTTTTAATGGCTGAGCCCAGGCCTTGTAATCTTTGCTCTCCTTTGCACTATAAATGTTCCTTTTGCTCATTCCAGGACTACATTTGGGAGCTGATCTGTCTTGGGCTGATCCATTTAAGAACTGTTCCTTGTTACAGGCATCAGCTTTGTCTGTCTCTCCCTTGCCCTCGGTCGGGGCCCAGCCCTACGCTGTGGATCAGAGAAATCTTTGCTCACCTGGAGAAGCTGCTGGTTCAGCCCAACTTTATCTAAGGCCAAAGCCTCATTTAAGGCACTGAGTTTGACAGCTGCAGCCCGAAGATCAGCTACCTCGGCCTTCAGGCTGTTCTCAGAACTTGACAGCTCCACAATAGACTGTTCTGCCTAAAAGCAGAGAGTTAGAGTTTCATTTTCCAGTTTTCCTGCAACAGTGAACAGCTCACATCCCCAACATCTGCTGCTTTCCTTGTACAGAGATCAGTTAACACTTCATTCCTTCCCTTACATTCTGAACAACTTTTCCCTTCATTTCTTCATTCACTTACCCATTCATTCATTGAAGAGTAAGAGAGGAACTCACATTACAGAGGCACAGACATCAGGATGTATAAACAACTACAACTGTGATGACACCATAGCCAATGTAAGCACAAAGTGCTCTGGGAACTCAAAGAAAGCATTAATTCAAAATGCTTGGTAGAAGAGTCGACAGTTAAGTTGGGTACTGACAGATGAGGAACAGTTTGCGGTTGAAAGGGGAGGAAAGAAGCAGTCCACGTAAAGGGAAAGGTACATACAAAGTATTAAAATCACGAAAGAACGGGTAAAACTGAGAATGCAATGAATGCTATGTGGCAGGAACGAAGGTATATGAGGCGTTAGGACAGCGATCTGGAGTGAAGAGGAGGCTAGAAACAGTTTGGGGCAGGTGGCAGAGGGCTTTGCATGTGGTACCAAGGAGCTGGGAAGCCAGTGAATGGTTTTAGGAAAGAGACTGACATGACCAGACTGACACTTTAGAAAACCATTCTAATTGCAATACAGAGAGTCTGTTTGGAGGGACACAACCCAAAAGCAGTAACTAGGCATTGAGGCAAGAAACAGGAAGGGCCATGACTTGCAGGATGAAGAATGAGGCAGGCTGCGTGCCTTTTTCCTGGAGACACAACTTTCCAAGCCGCCCGCCCCACCCAGCTAGCGAAGAGGAGGACCACGCACCCTGGCCAGTGCGGCGGTCACTTCTGTTTGCTCTTGTCTCAGCAACTCCCCTTCCAGGCGACTGGACTCCAGGGCTTCCCGAAGGGTGATCACTTCACTGAGCGACTCTGACTGTTTGGCTTCTAGGACCGCCAGCGTCTCCTGACTAAGATGGAAAACAGAAGGGGGCTAGAGGAAATCTCAGGGAGTGGCCACACCCCAAAAGATAACAGGAATGTAATTGCTTTTGCGATGCAAAAGAATGAAGGTGGTCTCCAAAAACTGATAACGAGAGGTCTCCAAGACACATAACATGAAAAAAGCAAGGCGCAGAACAGTATACATGGTGCACTATCTTTTATGCAAGAAATTGGGGGAAATAAGGATATATGCATATATTACATAAAGCAGCACTAGACATATTAATAAGAAATTAATTTAAATGGTTACAAACAGAAGGAAGGAATATGGGATGAATGAAGCCGAGGGAAGTAGTACTTTCTATTTGCATACCTTTTAAAATAGTTTTGACTTTTGAATCATATAAATAAGTGTATTATCGAGTCACACAAATTAAATTTAAAAACATAAAACTATCTTTGTGGATTGTCTTTCCTTTTCCTTAGTAGGGGGGAGACCACTCCTTGTGCAAGTCATGATCCTTAGAGCAGTCATTCAAGATTCCATTATTCATGCTATTAGGCAGAAGGAGCTAGGGAACAGGTGAGGAGGGGATGCAAAGATGAAGAAGAGGGCTTCCCTGGTGGCGCAGTGGTTGAGAGTCCGCCTGCTGATGCAGGGGACACGGGTTCGTGCCCCGGTCCGGGAAGACCCCACATGCCGCGGAAAGGCTAGGCCCATGAGCCATGGCCGCTGAGCCTGCGCATCTGGAGCCTGTGCTCCGCAACGGGAGAGGCCACAACAGTGACAGGCCCGCGTACCGCAAAAAAAAAAAAAAAAAAGATGAAGAAGATACAGGGACTTTCCTGGTGGTCCAGTGGTAAAGAATCCACCTTCCAATGCAGGGGACGCGGGTTCGATCCCTGGTCAGGGAACTAAGATCCCACATGCCGTGGGGCAACTAAACCCGTGCGCCACAACTACTGAGCCTGCGTGCCTCAACTAGAGAGCCCACGTGCCACAAACTATAGAGCCCACGTGCTCTGGAGCCTGTGCGCCACAACTGGAGGGAGAAAACCCGCACACCACAACTAGAGAGAAGCCCGGGAGCCACAACAAAAGATCCTGCATGCTGCAGTGAAGATCCTGCATGCCACAACTAAGACATGATGCAGCCAAAATTGAAAAAAAAAAAAAAAAAAAAGATATAGCCCCTGCTACCAGGTACTGAAGACTTACCATATGTCAGGCTCTGTGCTGGCATTTTGCAGAACACTGCTTTAATCTCCCCAAAGACTCTTCAAGGGAAACATTATCAGCCCCATTTTACAAATAATCTGTCCAAGTGGCAGAGCCATAATTTAAACCAAGCTTCTGCCCAGCTCTAAAGTCCTTGCTTTTTCTATGACATGGAATCGGGGAATTTACAAATGAGCTGGGTCCCTGTACTCTGGAATTCCCTTCCTTGACCAGCTCATTTCCCATTACTTCCCAGGATCAGTCCTACCGTTTGGCCAGCCCGGCCTCCTCTGAACATGCCATGAACGTTCCTGACTCCTTTTCTTTGCTAATCTGTTCCTTTAGCCCTTGTCCCACTCTCTACCAATCAAAATATGTCAAGGCCCAGCTCAGCGGCTACCCTCTCCTCCATGAAGCTTTCAATAATTAACTGTTACTCCTAATCTCCCAGAGGACCTAGCTTGAAGCTCTTTTTTAGCTCATACTTCATCTGGCCACGGTTTACTTGTCTGACTTCCCCATTACACTGCAAACTGCTTGAGATCAGAGCCTGTGTCTTATTTATTTCTGTACCCGCCACGGGGCCTCGGCCCTCCTGGGTGTTCAGCAATGCTTGGATGAACTTTCTGTTTTCATCCTCCTGCAAAGGACGGAGCAGTAAGCTAATCTGAACCCACCGAACAACAGGCTTCAATTTACTCCACTTTCTAAGAGCGGGGAGGGGCTGTCACATGCACACACAGGCGCTCCCGTTCACGGATGGCCAGGTGCAGCTCCTCCCGCTGCTCCTCCTTCTCGCCCTGAGCACAGTCGCCCTGCAGCTGAAGCTCCATGTTTGTCCTCCGCAGTCGCCACGCCTCCTGCTCCAGCACCTCCAGCTGCTGCTGCAGCTCCTCCCTGGTCTTCTGCAGGAGCTCTCGCTCCCTGGAAGGAGACCGGACATGAACAGAAACCCTGGAACCTAAAAGCCCTCCTGGAAGCAGACAGCACAGGGTCAAAGGAGAGAGGTTTACGTTTCCTTTAAATATCTCATCTTCCCTTTTGAGCAGGAAACTGTTTGTTTTTATCACAAAGACCCAAAACTGAGTGAGCAGGAACCAGCAGAACACAAAGCAAGGAGGCCCTGAGCAGCTGTGGGTCTAGGGAAGAACAGGGTCAGCCAACCAAACACATGGGCTGGGCGGGGACTGAGCCTGGGAGGAAGGGGGGGATGAACAGCTCCCGCTCACCTGCTGAGAGAGTCCACCTCCCCCTGCAGGTCCACAGTCTGCCCTGCCAGGGTGTCCCGCTCCCCGGTGAGCTGCTGCAGCCGCTGTCTCAGGGCCTCACCCTCTTCCTCCCACTGATGATGCTGCTGCTGCAAGGAGCTCACAGCTTCCTGGCAGCCTGACAGCTGCTGCCTTAGGTCCTGCGGAGGGAGAGCATCAGAAGTGAGGTGGTGAACAAGAGCGCAGGGCAGAGGAGGGATGTCATAAGCCTGAAAGTAGGGCTGGGCAAGGGGGTTGGGGGCTGGTGCAACAAAGGGAAGCTACGAAAAGAGATGAGACCAATCGAGGAGACAGAGCATCAGAGATGACTGGGTTCTGTGGCTTCCAGAGTGTCAGAGTCCATCATCTTCAAATGTAAAATGGTGGGGGTGGTAAGTGTGGCTGGGACCCTTAGAATTGGGGAACGCTTACCCACACTCCCCTGGGGCTCCACTTTGCACAGTGCTGTGTAAAGACTGCATCAAAGTGGAGCGTGCCAGTGGCACGGAGAGTGTGCCTGCTCCCCACGAGCACAACTGGGCAGACACAGAGATTCTAATGGGCACTTCGGGGTGTTGACAAAACACCTTGTGACTGGTCAACGTAGCAAAAGGGGCAGTCTGGGCTAGGAGGGTACCTGGGGCCCAAGTCAGTTTAGACACCCATCCCTGTGGCTGAGGAGGAGTGCTGGGGTTCTCACCTGCACAGCCTGGCGTCTCTGAGTCAGCACTGAACGCACCAGAGAAAGAGCCTTGTCTGGCTGCTGGGAATCAAACTGGGAGGAGAAGCCACTAGGGTCCAACTCCAAGGAGCTCTCATGACCAGAGGCTTGGGCCATATTGTCCTCCTCTTCTACCATGGCCTGAAATCCAACACAGCAGGGTCACCATCCTACTGACCAAGGCCTAGAATCCATGTAGAGGACTAACATGCCAGCCTGGACAAACCTGATGTTTTCTCTCTCAGGTCCTCTCCCTGGGGGGTGGGAGGAGGGTATCTTAAGAGCCAAAAAGGTTGGTTCCTTCAACTCCTCAAACCAACTCTTCCCCTTCGGTCACCCAAACCTAGAATGAGCAACAAGACTAGCACCCCTTGAACACCCAAGGAATAAATGAAGGAAAAAGAGGTTGCTGAGGTAGCAAAGGCCAGGATCCAGCCGCTGCCGGAGAACTGCAGCTAGCAGTAAGAGAGAGGGCGTTTCAGCAGGCAGTGCCAGCACATGAAAGCTTAGCTACTCCTCAGGGTTCCAGTCTTCAAATGTACTCAGACAATTCCTCCCCACAAGACCCTAAGTCCAGACTCCTCTAGGCGCACCTGAGAGGACAGGGAGGTCTGGGGAGGGTGAGGCTGGACCGGTTACTGTGAACCGGAGGCTTACCAGTACCTGGGTTATGTCCTTGATCATTTGCTGTAAAGACAGCTTCTCCTCTTGGGCATTCCTACTTAGAGATGCCTCGTGTTCCATTAATTCTGCGTGATTTGCCTCCTGGACAGGGAACCAAATAGAGCCTATGAGCCAAACTCTCAGAAGAGAATTTATCATTCCAGGCCCCAAATTAACCAGAGTCTCATTCTGTCTATTCTGTTAATCCCACTTTTCCCCTGACCACACGTGAATGCTAACACTGTCCCAGGATTCTGAAGACAATGTGATGTGGTGATTAAGAATTCAGATTAAGGGATTAAGAGCTCCAAATTAGACTGCCTAGATAAGATTTCTTGCTCTATCACTTACTAGCTTGGTAACCTTAGGCAACTCCTTCTTTGAGCTTCCTTCTCTTTAAAATAGGACTAAGGGACTTCCCCGGTGGTGCAGTGGTTAAGAATCCGCCTGCCAATGCAGGGGGACAAGGGTTTGAGCCCCGGTCTGGAAAGATCCCACATGCCGCGGAGCAACTAAGCCCATGCGCCACAACTACTGAAGCCCACGCACCTAGACCCTGTGCTCTGCAACAAGAGAAGCCACCGCAATGAGAAGCCCGTGCACCACAATGAAGAGTAGCCCCCACTTGCTGCAACTAGAGCAAGCCCGTGCACAGCAACGAAGACCCAACGCAGCCAAAATTTTTCTAAAAATGGAAAAACTTAAAAAATAAAATAAAATAGGAATAATTAACAGCAACTACTTCATAGATTTGTTTTGAGGCTTGAATGAAAAAACTGTATGTAAATTACTCGACACAGTGTCTGTCAGAAAGCAAATGTTCATTAAATGTGAGCTATCATTGGATGAAGGATGGTTGCTGTCTCTGAACAGCAAATTGGCACTTGAGACATAAAAGCCAGAGGAACCTCTAGCCCCAAGGTCAGCAATAAATTTGAACTCTCAAAATGTCCCCTCCTCCTTACCTTATTGTGCTAGTGAAGGCTTAAAGACGCAGATTTGCAGCTATGCTTTTTTTTTTGGCCTATATAAAATTTGAACCAACATTTGTAAATTGAGAGATTTTTCTGAGCTGAGAAATTCATAAAAATTCATAAAAATCTGAATTTCTGGCTTCTCTCAAAAAGTTAACATATGGGCCACACCAGCCCCCATCCCTACATGGCAATAATTTACTGAAGTTGAATAGAGGATGCCTCCTCCAGATGGGACATATATTCTTCAGGGTCCTGCAGTCCTCACTACTCCTCACTGTTTCCTTACTATTGAGATCAAGTGTTCCCTGTTATACTGAAAACTAAATATGACAGCACTGGAAAATCAGAATTCTTATAGCTGAACCCACTTCATTCATTTATATTACCTGGGCCCTGCAGACATCTGAATTTGCAAATTCCTGAACAAAAAGAAACCAAGGGCTTCCCTGGTGGCGCAGTGGTTGAGAGTCCGCCTGCCGATGCAAGGGACACGGGTTCCTGCCCTGGTCCGGGAAGATCCCACATGCCGCGGAGCGGCTGCGCCCACGAGCCATGGCCACTGAGCCTGCGCGTCCAGAGCCTGTGCTCCACAACAGGAGAGGCCACAACAGTGAGAGGCCCGCGTACCACAAAAAAAAAAAGAAACCAAAAAGGCATAAGCATGTCTAGCTCCCAGCTGATCCTAGCTTGGATGAGAAGACTAGGGATATGTATTTGGATAGGGGTGCAGGATTTGCCTAAAATCAGAGATCTGAAAATTCCCAGAGATGAAAGGAAACGTGCAATCAAGCCAGAGGTTCTAACTTCCAACCTTAGAGAATCCCTTTGATAACAACCCTGGCAGATGTTAAGCCAGTGACACAAACCTCACTCCTTCATTAGACAGACTGTTCAATTACCGAGCAGCTCCAGCTGCTCTACCACCCTGTAACTTCCAGTCACTGGCAGTGATTGTGCCCCCCTGGCAAACACTAAACAAGCTAACTCTCTTCCCTGGTGTCAGTCCTTCAGTTATGTGAAGGCAGCCATCATGTCTTCCTCAAGCCCTCCTTCTCCAGGCTAACCACATTCATGCTCCTCAGGTGTTTCCCGTATGACTAGGTTTTGAATCTCTCCAAACACCGCCCCCCACTTGGCTAGTGTGCCTCTTCATGTGTGTCTCACTCTCTCGGAGGAGGACACACTGCATGCACGCACTGCTGTAGTTTCCCTAGGAATATAGTAGGGACAGTAGACAGCTAATGTTTATTAAATGGATAAATGGATGAGTTAAATAATTTTCAGATTCAACCAAAATTAATTTTTTAGCTTTAGGGGACTTCCTCAAGGAACATTTAACTGGTATCCTACACTCTCTGTCCATAAAGGACAGGAATCTACACGCCCACTCCCAACTCTCCCAGAACAAAGGATCACGTACCAGGATCTCCATCGTCTCTCTCAGAGCCTTTACCATCTTTTCATAATCTTCATTTTGCTTCTGAGACTGCGTCAGTAGAGCAGAGAGCTCGGTCACCCTGAAGAGAAGAGCATAGCACAGTTACCTGGGAACCCACTGATGTGGACAGAGCTATGCAGCACACACTAACCCAAGCCAGACACCCCCACTGCCACCCCCCGAGTCCCTTGGGTGCCCCCAGCCCCTGCACTCCCTGAATACATGATGCTATAGCCTTGAACTCGGGGAGGGGGAGCCAAAAGCCACTCAGACGCATGCAGGGATTTACCACATCTCAAGACTGGAACACGTGTTTGGGGGCCCAAGAGCTGAAGGAAAGCCCTGGACCAGGCCCTTCCAGACCCCGCTTGATCTTGAAGTCAAGCGCCCTGAAGCCAACAAGAACATCAGAATTGCCACATGGGATAGTCCCAAGGTCCCTCAAGCCCAAGGTTCTAACTCTGATAGAGAAAAAGGAGGGGCGAATTGGGAAAGATTATGGTTAACCTCCCTGATACTAACCTCAAAGTTCAGGGAAATCACCAGGCATCTTTATCACCTAACACCATATCCTGGAGCTCAGTACCTGGTGTTATATAAGTAGCTAAATAAATATTTCTTGAATGAAGTTATCAAGGAGCTTAATTTTTTATTTCAAAGTCTTCATAATTTTATTCTGTATCATCTTTAAGAGCTTTAACTCACTGTATGGTCATTCATTTAGTTATTGTATGATTCAACAAACATTTACTAAGTGTCTACTATTATCGCAGGTGAAGTGCAAAGCACTAGAACACAAAACTTACTAAGACATGGTCTCTGTCCTTGTGCTTCCCAGTGCCTTCACAACCCAAACAAAACAAACTGCAATTTACACACACCACCAATAGGTGGTGACACAACCCTAGCCATGGGGTATAAACTGAACTTTGCCCCAAGATTCAAACGGAGCTCTTTGTTTACGTCCCTGCCCTTCTTATCATTTTTTAAAAATCTATTTTATTATAATCCAAAAAATAAAAGAGCCTAACCAAAAAAACCCAAAACAAAACTAAATAATCAACGAGATCAATGTAACAAGCACGTCAAAAGACCATAGGGGGGACTTCCCTGGTGGCGCAGTGGTTAAGAATCTGCCTGCCAATGCAGGGGACACAGGTTCGAGCCCAGGTCCAGGAAGATCACACATGCCGCGGAGCAACTAAGCCTGTGTGCAACTACTGAGCCTGCATTCTGGAGCCCGTGAGCCACAACCACTGAACCCGCGAGCCACAGCTACTGAGCCCACGAGCCACAACAACTGAGCCCACATGCCACAACTACTGAAGCCCGCACGCCTAGAGCCCATGCTCTTCAGCAAGAGAAGCCACCGCAATGAGAAGCCCGTGCACCGCAACAAAGAGTAGCCCCTGCTCGCCGCAACTAGAGAAAGCCCGCGTGCAGCAATGAAGACCCAATGCAGCCAAAAATAAATAAATAAATTTATTTTTTTAAAAAATGTATATAACAACAAAAAAAAGACCATATGGGGGCACAGTAATGTAACAGGCTATCAAGGTCATAGAAGAGGTGACATTTAACTATGCCTTAAAGGATAAGGCAGAGAGAGAAGGGAGAGAGGCATTCCAGGCTAAGGCCAGCATCTACAAAGGCAGGGAACATGGAAGAACTTGGCTGTTCTGGGAATGGCAAATAGTTTGGTGTTGATAGAGGAGAGTCACAGCCAGCTCTGTAAGTCAAAAGGACAGAAACTGAGCTGCAAGACAGTCTGAGGGCAGAGGGCAGTGAGACAGCCCCAACTGGGTTTCAAACTAGACTCCCTCTGGCACATCTCCTTCCCCTCTTGTGGGAGGAATGCTCTTCACATCTCCCCCACCTATCTTGACTCCCTAAAGGAGTCAAGTTTCTCTTAGCGAACCCCTCCTAGGACCCAGGCCATCTCACCGATCCTGAAGCTCAGCCTTCTCCAGATGCCCTTGACTCTTCAGCTGTGTTAACTCCTGACTCCTTTCATGGGCTTCCTTCTCCAGCTCCTGGGTCCTGGCTAGTAGCAGCATCAACTGGGATGGCTCACTCCCATTCAGTCTCCCAGATCCATCAGATTCCCGGGACTGTGGTACTCCCACAGTCAGGCGCAGACAACAGGTCAACAGGGAACCTGAAAGCCTCACATGCTCAGCCTTGAGCTCCGTCAGGTCTCTGAGTACAAGCAAAGAAAAGAGCAGACTCCAACAGGGACCAGGAACAGGAAAGGGAGCATGGAGGTCACGCCCAGGGAAGCCTGAGGAGCAGGTCTGGGAAAAGTCATCTCAATCCAACAATCCAACAATTCCATCCCTCCCCACCAACTCTTCCACCTCTGCCTTTCCCCCACAACCTGATTCCCTTCTATAGCAGCCCACTGTCATGCGAATAGAGTTGGTAGGGGCAAACCTCCTCCCGTCATACCTCCACACTGACCTGTCAGTGGCTGACTTCATTTCCAGGAAGTGGCGACGGAAGGTCACCACCTCCCGCCACAGACCGAGAAGGCGACCATGCTCCCCTTTCAGGTAGCCCTTGAAGAACTGTGTGTTCAGAAACCCATGTCATACCAAAGGGCAGAGGACATCTTTTGCCAACACAGGAGTCTTGGATTCCTCCTGACTATTGGGGGGGAAGTGGAGGGCCTTAAAGGAGATAGCTTATGAATGGGTGTCTATGTTCAGGCGATGCTGAAGTGTTTAATAAAGTTAGCAGTGGGATTCAAGAGGTCAAAGGGGCTAGGATGGTATATGGCCTTCTTTGAGCTAGATTAGAAAAGGATAAACAGTAGCTGCTCAACAAATGGGAGCTATTACCATCATCACCACAGACTTATAATGATGATTAAATGATATAACATATGTAAATCATCTAACATAATGCCTAACACAGAGCAACGGCCCAGGAAACATTAGTTTCCTTTAACTGGGATCTGAAAATTTCTTCCCCATTCAATTTCAACAGCTACCTCCTTAGCATCTAGATTGCAGACTTCCAGATGAGGGGGGTCAGTAAACTTTAAGATCCATCTAAAACCTATGCAGGAACAGAGTTGCTTTGAGTGTCATGCTACCTGCCAGCAAAACCTCGACTGGGCAGGTAAGAACAGAACTAAGGTGACAGCCCAAGCAGGGCAGAGCTGCCAGCATGAGCAGTAAGGACGGCCAGAGACTTTAACAAACAGCTCAGTTTCCATCCAGGCCCTGAAGTTAACCCCTTCCAGCACTGACCAGGCAGCGCCCAGACTGCAAGTCCTCCTCTCACCATTCCCGCCCACTGTTTCTCTTACCTCCTGCTCCATCTGCCACTGGCTCTCCTTCCTCATTAGCTCATCCCGGGCCCGGCTCCAGTCTACTGTCAATTTTTCCACATCTTCCCGAAGCGCTTTATTCACCACGTCAGCTTTTTCCATGTGCAGCCGAAGCTGGGTGTTCACCTCCGCTAGACTCTCACACCTGCACTGGGGAGGGGTAGGAGCAAGTACTAAACAAAGGTCTGAGCCAACCCTTGGACCTCTTGGAGTAAGATGACAACCACTGGAACTTTCCACTGCCAGGAACTGGAGGGCTAAGGCTGAAGTCCTTGATTCTAATCCATGTTAGCCCTCGAGACAGAGGTTTTCCATCAACCTTCTCTACCCGCCTGCCAACCACCCAGGCCAGAAAGTTGGGGCCCATCACCTCTGTTGCTCCTCCTCCAATCGGGTTAGCAGCTGTTCCAGGTTTGGCTCCTCCACACTTTCCCACCTCTGAGGGACCGGTCCCTTAGCCAGACAAAAGCAAGCTTTCATTTACCTCCAACAAGAACATCCCGCAGACCAATTCCCTGATGCCCCCTTCTACTGCAGCCTGCTTATTGTTTTTAAAGTTCATCCGTTTATTTTATTTTTATTTTTGGCCACACCGAGCAGCTTGTGGGATCTTAGCGCCCCCAACCAGGGATATCCCCACCACCACCCCCAAGCAGTGAAAGCACAGAGTCCTAACCACTGGACTGCCAGGGAATTCCCCAGCTTTTTTTTTTTATTCTTTCTCCCCTTTGTTAGCAATATGTCTCTTTTCTCAATCACTGCATTCCTCAAGTAAACCCACTGCATCCCTCTCTCCAAACGTAAACCAGTGACTTCTCGTGAAAGATGGCATTTGGTAGTGAAAAGAACTTTTGACCTAAGAAGCATAAAATACAGCTTTCACTAATGGTCTTGGCTTCTACTACACTAATTTTTGGACCTTGGGAAGTTATAACTTCTCTAAGCCACAAAGTCTTCAGCTCCAAAATGAAGGTGATATCATTCCCCTGAAAAGTTGCTTTGCAGGTTAAGTGACGTAATTCTATGACAATGCCTAAGGGTGCCTGGCCTACATAGAACGGTACATAGTTAAGTCTCGTCCTTTCCTTCCTCTGAGAGAACTCTTCCGAGGGTAATGTGAGAAGATGCTGAGAGGGAGCTGGAAGAAAGGCAGATAGGTTTTTGAAAGCCAGTTCTACCCAGCCCACAGCACAAAGAAATCGCTCTGTCACAAATACGGTTTTTTCAGGCCTGCAAAGGCACACATCTCTCCAAGACAGATAAACACTGACACCTCCTGGAGGAAAAATGCATCTCTTCTCTCGGATTCCACACCCCTTCCAATCTGGTAATATTAAGTCTCCTAAAGCTCATTTTGTCCTTAGAGAGCCTGGGGTTGGAGTCTGATGGGGCAGGAATAGCTAGGTCCTGTGAAGGTATCTGATGAAGCTCTCAGGGGCTGACGAAAGAGGGGCTTCTTCCAAACACCGCCTTATCACACCCCAGCCTCCCTCAGTCGGCAAATGAGGCCTAACTATACTCCCTGAGGGCTCAGGAGGAGCACAGAAGAGCCTTACTCACCCCAGTGGCTTCCAGCCGCTTCTCCAGCTCTTGGCACCAACTCCGGTACTGCAACACCTGGGGCAAACAGAGCAGGACACGGCAATGGGCACGGCTGGTACCAACAGCCCAAAGCAAAGGTCCCCAAGGGTCGTGGGCAAATGCGCTGTGAATGAGGGACTGGGTGATGACAGTGAAGTGAGGCCATAACATCTTACAGTTTCCATTTGGTCATTTAATCATATGTTCTCTACAGCTCTTGTATTGGAGAAGGAAGTTCATGGGCTTTGGAACCGGAAAACCTAGGATCAGGTCCTAGCTCTAGACTAGGAAAGCAAACCTAGACAACTAACTGACCCCTCATGAAGGTCACCTTTGAAAGGGACATCGTAGATGGCTGGTGGAGAAGTTGTAGACATCAAAGGAGAGCTGTTTAGGACATTCCCACCACGTGGCTCCATCTTCTGCAAACCTCATCCCGCTTCAGTCCCCAGCCCCAAGTGTTCTCCTCCTTCCCCTTCCTGAAAGGGCAGCTGCCTCACCTTGGCCTGCAGCTTCCTCACGAGGGTTGCTTGCCTTTGCTGAGCCTCCTGGGAGCTCTTCAGCTTCCGCCAGGAAGCTGCTTGGTTCTCTGCCATCTGCTGCTGTAGCGCCAGCACTTGCTCCTCCAGCACCAGCTGCAGTGACCGGGGCTTCATATTGTTCAACCCAGGGCCCCCTGTCTCCATGGGGGCACCAGACAGTAAGTCCACAGGTCCCTATGCAGCCAGAGGCTGTTCGCTCCCAGCAGGCTCTCTAATCATTGCTGTGTCCCTCGGACCTCCTCTTGAGCTGGGGACTAAAGCACACAGTGGAGTTGAAAGAACTCCCTAGATGACTCAAATTTATTCAGCAAATACTCATTAAGTTCTGTAAAATTGGGTTGGACAAAGTACAGTACTCCTCAAAGCTTTTCAAATACTAAGATGGACCTAATCTCTAAAGAGGGGGGGGACGTGATGAGCATCATTTCCCAAATTTATTGGACCATGACACAAGCTCACAGGGCTAGTGTTTCCTGGCATGACTTTCGTAACTCTGCACTCGACCAAGAGCTCCTAGTTTACCATTGCATCCCTAGTGCCTGGCACAGTGCCTAATAAACATCTGCTGAATGAATCACTGAAGGTGATTTTAGGCTAGCAGGGGAGATGGACACAATTACAATACAATGTGGTCTGTGCAGTAATAACAGAGACATCACAGGATAGTATGGGAAGACAAAAGAAGGACATTTAACCCAAGCTGTGGGGCTGTGAACAGTGTGAATCATCATCATAATTAATACTTGTTAAGTGTTTCTATGGGTCAGTCACTTGAAGTGCTTTACACATACCATGTCATTTTGGCATCACAAGAATCTTGAAACCTTCCAATGCTTTCCTATCATACTTCAGCATTGGTACTATTTTAACTTTACACATGGATGAGGAAACTGAGGCTTACAAAGGCTAAGCCTTAGCTGAGAAATCAGAAAGGTTAAACAATTTGTCCTAGTTCATACAGTTGGCATTTGGTTGACTAGGGATTTGAATACAAGCAATCTGACAGAGAGTAACAGGCATTTCAGGCAGGGGAACCAGAAAACAGAGGGAAGAAGGAGCCAGCTTCAGCAGGATGGCAAACCCTCCTCATCCACCAGGAGATGGGCCAGCACAGGGCAATGGGGGCAGGTGAGGGAGGCCAGCCTAACCAGTGCCTTCAGAGACACCCAGGAGACGGGGAGGCAAGATGATCAAGAGTTTGGGGTGCTAGTCCAAGTTCTGTCTCTAATGGGCTCTAGGACCTTGAGCACGTCACTTCCTCAGGCTCCTCATCCAAAAATGAGGGTGCCCAGCTCCATGACCTCTGAGTTTCTTAGGCCTTTAAAACACACGATAACCTGGGGGCAGAGGAGCGGGGTAGAGTTCTCTCACCTTATCAGCCCTGAGACACCCATCAGCAGGTTTGAGGAGTATCTGTATTTCCAGCTACCTATCAAGAAAATGGTCTATTAGAGCTGCCTTCTTGGCAGCATCAGTCTCATAATCTGAAGAAAATGGCATATACAGCAAATGCCAATGTAACATTTGCACATACAGTGGGAGTTTCAGGGGCCCCATGTCCCTTTAATGCACCAAACTGTTGATCTTCTACATCCTGGCTCAAATGCCACTTCCTATCAGGTCCTCCCAGATGTATCCAGGAATAATTTATCAGTTTTATAGCCATATATACAATATATATAAATTTATATTTAATGTATAGAGAGAATGTCTATGTTACATCTTATCATTACTATTTGTCTATCTTCTCCACTAATTTGTGAGCTCCTCAAAGGCAGGAGCTAATTCATTTTGGTCATTAGTAGCTTGTCAACAATGCATAATGAAGAAATGCATGTGGGCCTCACTCCTGGCAGATCTAAACCCTTGGCCAGAGGTTACAAATGTAGCCTGCGGGTTCTTTTCAATCATTGTGTGGCCTATACGATGGTTTTTAAGAACTTAAGTTAGGTGCCAACATTTACCATTGGCAAAATACATATAAAAATTCATATTTCTGGCTCGTTTGGGTAATCAGCGTATCTAGTGACCCCTGACCCACATTCCCACAAGGCGACAACAGGCTGCAGTGAAACAGTGTCTGCCCCCTTTAGATAAGGCATATGCTCTCCAGTTCACCTTAGTCTCAGGCCCCTGCCCTCGCCTAGCCTCTCCCTCACACCGAGAGCAGATTTTAGTTGTCATGTCATTGCACTTGTGCTATTGTTTTTCTTATAACAGAGTTACAGAGGAAAATTCAGCTTACTAATCACCTCCTGGGCAACTGCAGATACCCGGGTTTGCTGAGCTTGTACTAGACAGTAAGGAAAGGGCATAAGTAGGAAGAGTACAGTGGCACCAGTAAAGGCATAGTGGCACCAACACTCCAGGATGCCTCTTCCTAGCTGATCAACTGGGTTAGTACTTCCATTGTCCTCCCTTTCTGCCCTTCCTTTCCACCACAGCTGTGAAATGCTGGCTCAATCTCTCTCTTCTGGATGGAGGCACAAACCTGCTGGGAAGTAGCTCTTACCGACAACACGACTAACAACAAGAGTAGCTCTGAGATGCTTCAAGGGACTTGAAGAGCCTTTTCTCCCCGAACACTGTGAGGGATGCGCCAGGCTTTTGCAGAGTCTCAGAGGCCCCAAAGGCTCCCTAACACTCCTTTGAATCCCTACCCCCAAAAGCATTCGGTTAAACCCCATGAAATTGCCGATATCTGCCCTTTTTTTAACCTAACAAAATGATAATTTCATGTAATTCAACCTAATATAATAATATTATATATATTTATAATCATATATTTATATATATTATACAAACCTAATATATAAGCAGCCCTCTCATAGTTCCTGGAATTCTATTAAATCCTCTTTTATTCTTTTTATTTATTTATTTATTTATTTGTGGCCACGCCTCGCGGCTTGCAACATCTTAGTTTGATCTGCGCCCCCTGCAGTGGAAGCTCAAGAGTCCTAACCACTGGACTGGCAGGGAATTCTCTAAATCCTCTTTTAGAATAAGGCTGTTGTTAATGTGTATACATTATTTTAGAAAATGATAGTAACACCTCAGTAAAAAAATGGAATTATATTAGAATTATATGATTATTTTACTTTAGCAGATAATTTAAAAATTTTAGAGCTATTTAAAAATTTAGTCCAACCCTCTCATTTTACAGATAAGGAAACTGAGGCTTACAGAGATGAAGTAACTTCATTTTGTTCGTATTTTATTGGTATGCCCCATTTACTTCAAAAATGATGCGAAATTGTAGCAAATGTACCATACTAATATAAGATGTTACTAACAGGGGAAACTGGGTGCAGTGTATATAGGAGCTTGCTGTACTATGCAAGTTCTGTAAATCTAAAATTGTTCTAAAAAATAAAGTTTATTTAAAAAATGACTTGAATTGTTTTATGATTAACACCCCCCCCCCCGCCAAAAAAACACAAACAGGAATAAAAAGATGGAGGGAACAGAGAAAAATTACACCAGGAATTTTTCTGAAATTGAGATTCAGTTCTGAGCTTCCTCAAGACACAGTTCAGCACCTTTCATTAACACACTGTCAGATCAGCCAGAGAATAAATAAACTAGCAAAGCTCCAAAAGAAAGGTAGGTTTCAATGGCCCTCAGGAAAGGAAAAGGTCAGTAGCTGGCAAATGGTAACAGACTGAATTGCATTCAATGAGAATAATGGATGTCAGTGTGCTCTGTAAACTGTAAACCACTGAATAGATGTTATCATTACCACAGGAAAAGGAAAAAGATTCACTTCTTTTATACGTTAATTTATCCTGTAAACACTCATGAATTCCAGCTTAGCATCTGGTAACTGGCCACAGTGATACAGAAATGAGGAAGACTGACTTCCTACTTTTGCTAGGACCCAGACTGGGAAGGGCAGTGACCTCTGAACCTAGGGTGAAGAGTGAGACAAGAGTGACATAAATTATATATTTTGTCTCATCTCATCCAAATTCTTCCAAAAGGAGTATTTAAATAAATTTAAAATAGCAGCAACACCACCTAAACTTGAAGTAGAGGTGTAAATGTTGCAAGGACTAAGAGGAGAACTGGTATTATTAAACAGAATTTGTCACTTAAAGCAAAAAAGAAAAAACACGTGAGGGCACAGACATTTTAGTTCCTGAGAAAAGAAACTATATATATTTGTCTGGAGAGACAATTTGTTTCTTATTCCAGAAAAAAAGAAATTAGCACACAGCTCCTTATATAAATCTCATATGTGGGCCTCTCTCTCCATCCTCCTCCTACCTCTAAGGCCTCTCTCCCTTTAGTCTCCTCTGCTGGCTCCTCCCCACCATCTCAAGGTTGGAGGCCCCAGGGCTCAGGCTTCAGACCTCTTCTCCACCTACATTCATTTTCTAGATAATCTCATCCAGTTTCATGGCTTAAAACTGTACCTATACACCCGTGACTCCCAGTGTTACATCTCCAGCCCATCTGGCACATCACACTCCTATACTAAATCCAAACATTTATTTAACTTCTCCATATAGATGTCTAACAGGCATCTCAAAGTTAACTCATCCAAAAGTGAACTCCTGTTCCTCCAATCTTCCCCATTTCAGTACGTGCTAATTCCATCCTTCTGGTTGCTCAAGCCCAAAGGCCTTACAGTTATACTGACTCCATTCTCCCACAGCCTATAACCAATCCATCAGCAAATCCTGTTGGCTCTACCAGTTCCTATCGCTTCTGACCCACCCCCACCATCATCCTGAGCAAAGCCACTCTTGGCTTTAAGGTATGCCCACAAATTCTTTGATACTCCTCCCTTCAAGAGGTGGAGCCTAAACTCTCTCCCCTTGAGCATGATCTGGAATAAAGTTAATGAAGCTGAGTAAAGTAGAAATGACTTCCAAGACAAGGTCATAAAAGGCCTCCCCTCTCTCTAGCTCTTGCTCTCTCCCCACTCTCTCGGCTGTGTCCTGAGGACACCCAGGCAGCCCTGTGAAGAGGCCCAGTGGTAAGGAACCACATCTTGGGAGCAGACCAGACATCAGTTTGACTGCAATCTCCTGAGAGATCCTAAGCCAGAAACAGCCAGCTGAGCTGCTCCCAGATTTCAGACCCACAACTGTATGAGATAATAAATGACTGCTGTTTCAAGCTGCTAAGTTTTGGGGTAATTTCTTGCATAGCAGTAGATAACTAATACACCTGGATAACTGCAAAAGCTTCCTAGGTGGTAGCAATGCTTCTACCCTTGCTTTCAAAATTTGCTTTTTCTCAGCAGAATAGTCAGAGTGATCCTTTTAAAACAGTGACAGGGACTTCCTGGGTCGTCCATTGGTTAAGACTCCGATCTTCCACTGTAGGGGGCATGGGTTCCATCCCTGGTTGGGGAACTAAGATCCCACATCCCACATGGTATGGCATAAATAAGTAAATAAAGCAATAAATAAATAAATAAATATTAAAACAGTGACAGATTCGGTCACTCAGAACCCTCCAGTGGCTAATCAAGAGTAGAAACCACAATCACTGTATTGGCTTACCTGGTCCTAATTATTTGATCCCAGCCTCCAATTGTTTTAATTCCATTTCTTACTCCTCTCCCCTTTGCTCACATCTCTCCAGCCACACAGCCCTCCTTGCTGTACATGCTTGGAACACACCAAGCCACACACTCATCCAGGGCCTCTTCTTCCAGTTATCCTCATGATTGGCTCCCTTGCCACCTTCTCTGTTCAAATGTCCCCTTCTCAGTAAGTTGTTCCTTAACCACCCAATATAAAATACCACCACCCCTCCACACAAACTGGTATTTTTCTTTTCTTTTCTTTCTTTCTTTTTTTTTTTGGCCGCACCATGCGGCACGCAGGATCTCTTAGTTCCCCAACCAGGCATTGAACCCATGCCCCCTGCAGTGGAAGCGGGGAGTCTTAACTACAGGGCTGCCAGAGAAGTCCCTGGTATTTTTCTACTTACTTTACCATGCTTCATCTGTCCCTATCTGAGTATTATGTGTACTATAGCTAACCCAATGTACATTTCCCAAGTGCAAGAATATTGTTTTGTTGACTGCTGTATTCTCAGCTCCTAAAACAGTGCCTGGTATATAGCAGGTACTCATTAGATATTTGACTAAATGAATGGATATAAGAACATTAGGCAACATGATCCATATCAAAGGTCTTACAAAATGCTGACAGTTCTATAATCTTCTAAAAGGTAAAAACAAACAGAAAACCCCAAAAGAAACAGATCATGTAGTTTGTACAGCACTTTACTCTCTCACAATTATTTGCAATCTTCATAAAAAACTTAGAGAAGAAATTATTGCCTTCATTTTATGGACAAGAAAACTAAGGCTCAAAACACGGAAGGGGTATAACTGGTCAGCGGCAGAGCAAATACTGAACCCCAATCTGCTTCGAAACTCTACACCCTTCCATTACAAAATGCTGCCCCCTAAATCATGAAATATGAAATCACAGCTCTGGGAGGGACACTTTCTAAAGGGTGTGAAATGATGAGGTCTAAGTCTTCGGCTCTCTGATGGACAAGGACCAAAGAAAGGTAGAGTGTGACTGAAGGAACAAGGGCTAGCACCAGGTTCTAGTTCCTCATGAACTCACTCCGTACATTTGGGAACATCAATTCTCCTTTCTAAGCCTTCTCATGTGCATCACAATCTTGGCCTCCATAACTCATGGAGCTAATGTAAACACCAATTCAACAGACATTTACCAAACCCAAAGGCAATCCAGGAATTATTACATGCTCTGGGGATGGACAGCCTAGAATTCGTATCCCGGCTCCACTCACTTATTAGTTGTGGGACTCTACGCAAATTGATCTAAGAGTGCCTTAGCTTCTTCACGCATAAAATGTGAAGATATAGAACCCACCTTATGGAATCGCTCTGAGGATTAAATGGGCCTTTACAGGTAATGCATTTCGTAGCACCTTTGTGGCTGTTCAATAAATATTAGCTATTATTATGATCATCACGTGCTAGACCCTGGGATACAGATGAAAAAGGCAAGGCATAACGCCCCAACAAGTGCACGGCTGTAAAAGAGATGCAGGAAAAGTAACTCGGTGCAATGAGTGCAAAAACCCAGCAGCGAGCTAACTGCGCCTTCAGAAAGCGGCTGGAAAAGGTTTCCGAGGAAGTGCTATTTAAGGTGGGTCCCGAAGAATGAGCGTTCCAGAGTAGGGTGGCGAGTAGGACTGGACTTTCGGACAGATCATGTGCAAAGCCCCAAAGGCAGAGGGAGCCGCAAAATTCTGGGAGCCAGGAGCGAGACGCTTAGGAGAGCGCAGCGCCTTACCGGACAACCCCGGGCTCGGGAAGATCCCTTTTTACGCGGACTTGGAGCGCAGAGTGTTGGCGGCAGCAGCACGCGGACACACCCGCCTAGGACAGGTCCCAGCCCCTCTCTGGGCCTCGGCCGCTGCCCGAACGGAATTCCCTAAGGCGCTCTAAGAGGGCCAGCCTCTGGGCCTCAGACCGTTAACCCGGGCACCTCCCGCCTGCCCTTGAGGCCCCACCTCACCACGCTCGGCTCCCGCAGATTCCTCGGGTGCTCCTCAGCGCCGCAGCGCCTGAAGTAGCAGCTAAGGCCCGGCCGGGGGCGGGTGCCCACCAAGGGGCTGGGGCTCAGGCCCCGCCCCTCAAACTCCCGCCCTTTCGGAGGGCCCCCGCCCCTCCGTGCAGCACGCCTAAGGACGGACTGCGCCACCTAGGGGCCTCCGCCATGTTGAGTAATGGCAGCCGACTTAAAGTGTGGCCCAGAAGAAAAAACGGTATAATATTAAGAGATATTAAGATTCCCTCGCCAGAAATGGGGACAGACAGGCTTGCTGGATTCGAGTAAGGGAAGTTTTAGTAACAGAAAAAAACTTGCTCTCAATCATACCTCTTTTGGCTTCGGGATTACACATTGCGCATGTGTGTGGTCACCTGGTTCTAGGTGCGCCTGCGCACTGTTCCACCTACAAACCCGAGTACAATTAACAAGGGCGCTTGGTTGGGATACAGCTTCATCTTCAGACCCCCGAAGCCCCAAACGGCTTCAGGCAACACAACACTCACAGCATAGTTATTCAGTGTCATTTGAACAGACATGGCTTTGAACAGGGTGTTTTCTTTGCCTGAATGTCCTGCATCCGTCCGGAGAACCGCAGTTTGTCCAATTTTATGCGTGAACCTGATTTTCTCTAGAGGACTTTAGAGGCGTTTTTTCCATAGCGTTTTGTGCATAAATTATCAATGCACTTTCATTCACCTGCCTCTCTTCTCCACTCAGTGGGTCTAAAGTTTTAGTTGGGATTTTAAAAAAAGCAAAACTGGAGAACTTCTTAAAGTGCAGACTCTCGGATTCCCCCACTAGAGAGTCTGTAAACCTGGCGTGGAGCCCGGGACTCTGCATTCAAGCAAATACCTTGGGTGATTCCCGATGCGTTGGGAACATATTTTGAGAAACACTGTATAAGATTGTGTATCTCTAGCACCCAGCACAAGGCTTAGTACAAAATAGGAGCTAAGTAAGTGCTGAGTGAATAGATGGATGTATGAATGGATAGCAGGAGTGAAACAGGCAATTCACAGCCAAAGGAAACCTGAGAAAAGAACACTTTGATAAGAGTATCTTTGTATTTTTCTCCTATAAGAACAAAACAAGTTCTTAATAGTTACTGAGAAAAAGAGAAAGTAAGTGAGGGGTGGGGGGAGGACAGTGATTCTTAAAGGCAAACTATGCTGAGAGGGAAGAAGAAACATCCCAGACATTGGACAGACAAAAGGATGCAAAGACTCAGTTGTGTGGGAGTCTACACCAGGGAAATATTCTCCCAACAGGTTGTGTGCAAGAATGTTCACTACAGTATTTGGAATGTTACACCAACCTCAGGGCATTTGCAACCTCAGGGAGATGGCATACTTTGCCATCTCCTAAACCAGTTTACCCCAAACTCTTGGATTACCTGACAACTTCCCCTCCTTCACGTCTCAACTTAAATGGTACTTCCTCAGCTAGGTCTTCCCTGATCATGTTATGTAAAGTAATACCCTATCATTTTCTATTGCAGTACGCTTTTCATAGTACTTTTTTTTTTTTTTTTGCGGTACGCAGGCCTCTCACTGTTGTGGCCTCTCCCGTTGCAGAGCACAGGCTCCGGACGCGCAGGCTCAGAGGCCATGGCTCACGGGCCCATCTGCTCCGCGGCATGTGGGATCTTCCCGGACCGGGGCACGAACCTGTGTCTCCTGCATCGGCAGGCGGACTCTCAACCACTGCGCCACCAGGGAAGCCCTCATAGTACTTTTTACTTATTTTGGTTTACCTATTATCTTTCTCCCCCTTGAAAATTTAAGCTTCATGAGAATAGGAGGCTATCTCTGACTTATTCTTAGCATTTAACACAGAGCCTGACACTGGGTAGGTGCTAAATAAGCATCCATGAAATGAATGAATGGAGCCAGCCTCAGTGTTACAAAGGTTAATGACATAAAATCTATCAACAAACTACATAATACACTTTAAGACCATGAAGAATAAGCAAAGAGGATTAAAACAAACAGTAATCTTTGATTTTTGTAAAAGGGAATTCATTCATTCATTCCCTTATTGATTTACTCATTCATCCAACAAACATTTATGGAATATTTGTTATGTGCTAGTATTGGATAATAATACAATGTATTAACAGCAAGTTGGAAATTGTATTAAAACATAATAAAGTAGTACAACTGGGTATTTTGTCTGGGCCAGAGAAGAAAGTGGAGTTAGCTGATGTGTGAGAGTGGGTAGCATTCCCCCCTAGAGATTCTGTAGGCTTTGAGAGTACATCAGCCTTCAGACATGCTATGAAGTGCCAGGAATGTTTGGGACAAAAAAAAAAAAAAGGTGTTCATGTACAGCACTTGAATTGCTTGGGACCCAAGAGCCCTGTAGGGAAAGACTTAATCCAGCCACAGTTAGAGTCTGGCCATGTTCAAACCTGTCTGATGAACTAGAGTGGGGAGAAGGCCTCAAAGGAGGCTGGATTGGAGGGAGAGACAACGAATCAGTTGAAAGAAAACCAACCCTAGTCCCCTCCAAGTGAACTGGAGCTCTTTCTTTATGCCCTAAATTCCATCTCTGGGAACATGCTTTTTATCTCAACCCTTTTTCAGGACTGTAAAGTGGATCCCGCACCCCAGGCTTGCTCATTATTTATGGATATTCCCCTTGCCCCATACCAAGAGGCTGCCTGGACTGACTGACTTTCTTTCTTTTTAAACTTACATATGTGAAATTTCAAAGTGATGGGCTAAAAACCCATATATATATCTCTCTATATATATTTTTTTCTAATAGCTTAAAATCTGTTTTAACATTCTTAAATCCTTTATGGTGTCAAGAGAATGGAGGATAGAAAATTTGTGTGGAGATATTTCTGGCTGTGAGTCCCCACCCTTCTCAGGGAAGATGTAACTGCTTGAGCCAAGTGATCGGAAGAGGGGCGTTCCAGGAGGGTTGGAGGTACCACATCCAACCCCATTGCAGTTGGGGAGCATAATGACCGGATCTACCTCCTGCCCAGGAAATCTATCAACAAGAGACAAGCCTGCTAACTTATTTGGTGGCAGACCCAGGAGAGTGCTGCTGTGTTGGGGTTGTCCTGCTCTCCCAGAATTTGTCAGGGAATGTTTTCTGTAGGCTGGATGGGGACTAAGTAAAAGAAGGAGAGCTGCATAGGCCTATCCTGTGTCCTGTTTGGTAGGGCCTCCTAGAGGGGTAAAGGGCCTCCAGAAGTGAGAAGACAAATGACCATTGGCAATAGAGATGCCTTTGCTAAGAGGAGTGCAGGAGAGGGCTCCAGCAGGGAATCCCTGAAGAGCCCATAAAAGCCCTCCATGATGTTTTGTTGATGGACAGAAACAGCTAAAAGCATCTGCCAAATCCAGAAAACACAAAGCCAGCTACGACACGAATTCAGAGAAGACTTTTCCCACCCCTTTCTCCATCTTCCTCTCCATGTCAGCACTCCGAGTGACCAAGGTGAGCTGAGGATGACGGGAAAAATTGAGGAAAAAAAAATAACCCTCAATCATTCCCCTCTTTCTCACTGCAAGCTAACTGCCAGAAGCAGAGCTCGAGGCACCAAAAGAATATAGCATCTTGTAATAGATTGTGAACCACTCGCTGCTTTCCATCAGAGTCCATTTATTTATCATTAAACAAATATTGATTAAGAACCTACTATGTGTCAAATCCTGTGCTAGACACTGGGAGAGACCCAAAGAACAATAACACATGGACCCTGCCTAGAGCCTCAGTCCACAGACTTAAGTAGAGGCAGGTGAGTAATGTATATTTCACACATTTACAGGGTGGTAAATTCTGTAAAGAGGGAGTGGCTGGCTTCATAGAGGTGGTGACAATATAACCTAATGATGAAGGATTAATCTGCTGAGCAGACAAAGGCAGGAAGGGCATTCCAAGCAGTGTTCATGGAACAGTGATGTGCAAAAGCATGGATGTTTGGGGATTGCCGGGGATTTCCTCTGGGCGTTCCTCTGGCTGATTCTGCCACTTGGTTGTATCGTATGAGTCTCCTTGGATTTATAATTAGATAATAACACAATCCCCTCCATCAGCTGGGTATTCCCCCCCGTGGCGCTGACCCTGTCTCAGTGGGCAGGTCTCTTTCCAGTCCTTGCCCCTTCCCACTGACCAAGTCAAGCTCTAAATACCCACTCACCCAAGCTTGACATTTCTTTGAAGTGGGTGCCATTTGCTCACCACCATTCAGGGCTTGGGCAGTAAAAAGATGTATAGGGACAGCTCCCATAGGACTGGGTCCTCTCTTTCCTCAAAAAATGAGCCCTTAGACTTCCCTGGTGGTCCAGTGGTTAAGACTCCAGGCTTCCACTACAGGGGGCACAGGTTTGGTCCCTGGTGGGGGAACTGAGATCCTGCATACCATGAGGTGTGGCCAAAAAAAAAAAAAAAAAGATGAGCCCTTAATTATATTCTAACCTGAGACTCTATCTGCTGCCTCAGGTGACACAGAAACTAAACTCTAAGAATCTGGACAGGAACCAGGTGGAGAAACATGGCAGGAAGAACGTCGGGCTTGGAGGCAGACACACTTACCTGAGTTTGAACTCCTGGCTCTGCCTTGTGTTTTGAGCAACCCGCCTCGCCTCCCCTCTCTGAGCCTCAAATTCCTCCGCTGCAAATGGGGATAATAATACTTACCTCTTAGAGTTTTTACGTGCAAAGTGGGAGATAAAGTAGATGAATGGAGGGAGGAGTGGAAGGAGTCCAGCAAGAATCTGAGGTTTCTGAGCTCAAGAATGACAATAAGGTTTCCAGGTCCCTAACTATTAACAGTCGTTACCTCTAGGCGGAGAGATTGGGGAGTGGCTTCTTTTAATTTAACACCCTTTGGTATTGTTTCACTTCTATTTTTTTTTACAATGAAAATTATTTAAGTTTGTAATTTAAATATATTCAGTATAGAAATCATACTTCAATAAAAAGGTTTTTTTCAAAGCTTATATTGCATAGGAAGTCATCCAGGAGACGGATAGAAATGGTTGTTTCTGAGAAGGTCTGGAAAACTGGGGGTCTGGAGTGGGAGGGGGACTTCCTGTGTATTCTCTTGTACTGTCTGAACTTTTTTTCATCATGAATTTGTATTACCTTTCTTTCTAATACACATTACTTTTTAAATTTTTAAAAAACATTTTTTAAATATTAAGAAGTTTTAAAATAAAAATACTTTAAGTAAAGAATAAAAGTGAACATGTGTGGTTGCTTTGTTTGTGCACCACACCTGCAACAGGCAAAAACACACATACACCCACATGCAGTTTCCAGATTATAGTATCTGCAGGGAGTGGGATGGACCGACCTCACTGGAGCGCCCACATGCTCTGACAAGGTGCAGTTCCCGAGGAGCTCAGCTGGGGGAACCATTGAGAGCTTGGTGGAGAATATCCCAGAAGAGTGGCAGCTCCTGGGACGTTTAAAACAACACAAACCGGAATGATGATGGGGATGTGGGGGAGGATTAGGCAGCTCTGCTCCTGCTGGGGTGCTCTGGGCTCCCTGGATGGGGATGGCCCATGCCCCACAGATTATAAAAAGCACAGATGGAGGTCCAGGGGCTGCAGGCCCTCCTCCCAGGCAATCTCTTTCATATAAGGTGATGTCAGGAAAGATCAATCCTTCCTTGCTGTGGGGAAGAGCACTGGATTCAGAGTCATGAGTTTGGGTTGAGTCCTACCGTGATCATTTCTGGTTGCGTGGCCTTGTGTCAATCACTTAACTCCTCTGAGACTCAATTTCCTCATTTGTGAACAAGGACAATATTAACAATTGACTTTTTTTTTAACCATAATTTATGGAGTACCTACTATATGATAGTTACTGAAAGAAAGGTGCTCTACATATGTAAATACATTAGTTCTTATAAGCAGTCTGTGAAGCAGATATTTTTATTCTAATTTTACAGGTAAAGAAACAGGTTCAGAGAAGTGATTTTTTTTAAAGATATCAATAATAGGTAACATTTATGTAGCGCTTACTTTGCATAAGACACTGTTTTAAGAACTTACAACAAAAATTTGTAACAACCTTGAGGCAGGTATATTATTATTAACCTCACTTTGTATATGAGGAAACTGAGGCACAGAAAGTTTAAGTAATTGTCCTGAGATTACACAGCTGGTAAATTAGGGAGCCAGGACTTAAAGGCAGGTAGTCCAGCTCTTAGTCATTACGTTAGACAAATCTCCTGCTTAAAATTCTCACTGCACTAAACATAAAATCCAACTTCCTTTCTCTGGTTTCCAAGGCCATTCTCAATGTGGTCCTGGCATGATCTGACCTCATCTATCACCTCCCCCATGCTCACTCTGTTTCAGTCACACCAGCTTCTCCCGGTTCCTCAGATATGCCAAGCACATTCATGCCACAGGGCCTTTGCATTTGCTGTTCCCTCCACCAGGAATGATCTTCTCCCAGACCTTTGTACAGTTCATTCCCTCACTACATCTAGATCTCTGCTCAAACATCACCCCCTCAAAGAGACATTCCTATCTAAAATAGACATCCCTTTGACCCTGCTTAATTTTTCTTCACACACTTAGAATTCTCTGAAATTATACATTTGTTTGCTTGTTTGTCTGTCTTTTTCACTAGAATGTGAGCACAGACTTGGTAGTCCACTGTTAGATACAGTGCTTAGGCCCAGGATGTAACACATGGTAGACACCCAGTGTATAGTTGATGGATAATTAAGTACATAAATGAATGAATACCCAAGGTCACCCAATTGGTTAGTGGCAGAGCCAGGACACAAACCAAGTTGTTTGATCCTGGAACCCATACTCTTAGCCAGCTCTCACCCATGCTGAACTGACTCTGAGAATTAGGAGATTCAGATAGCATAAAGAATGTGAAGCCACTTTGAAAATTGCTAAGTGCCTGAAAAATGATGTTGCTGCTGCTGCTGCTGCTGCTGATTCAGTTAACTGCTCATCTGTGAAATGGGTATAAAAAATACTCTGGCCTGCCAACTTTAAGAGGATGTTTTGTGGAGTGCCTGTGAGATGGATAGGGAAACATGTAAAAAAGTTAAAGGCTCTGCACGGTAGAAAGGACTGTAGAGGTTGTTTCCATGCCAGTGGCTTCCCAAGACTCCCATCTTCTACCTCGAGTTTGACATTAATATTGCTGACAGGAGAGGGGGAGGTAGGGGGACATGGGGGGGGGGCGGTGGGCGAGGGACTCTCCGTCCCAGTAATTAAACATGTTGGGACTGAAGTGCTGCCAGCGGCAGCATCTGGTTGCAATTACCAGAGGGGACCGAAGTGATTAGTCACCTTTATAGTGAGAGCCAGGCCAGTCCCCTGGGCTCCTCCCTGGAGAGGGCCTTCTAAGCAGGCCCAGAGTCCCCTTCCCCGACTCCCACCCCATTTCTGGAGTTCCCTGGTCCTCAAATAATAGCCCTGCTCAGAGACTCCTCCATGTTCCCAAAGTCCCAGCCCATTGGACGAGACCTTGACTAAAAGCCAAGAATACCATAATTGCCCCCTACCACCCTTTCACTTTTCGTGTTTCTAGAAGCTAGGTTAGGATTCTTTGGTATAAAATGTGTCAGAGAGGGAATTAGGCTTAAAAAGTAATTTAACCTTTCTGAACTTCAGTTTCTTCATCTGCAAAATCAGGGTACTGAGAGTATCTTCATCATAGGGTTCTTGTGAAGATAAATAAGATAAAAGTGCAGTGCAATACAAAGGCCAGAGTCTAGTTTACTCCAGTATATGCTCAATAAATAGCAGCTATTATTATTTGCTGGGTACCAGGCTAATCACTTATTTTTTAATGAATTTATTTATTTTATTTATTTATTTTTGGCTGCATTGGGTCTTCGTTGCTGTGTGCAGGCTTTCTCTAGTTGCAGCAAGAGGGGGCTACTCTTCTCTGCGGTGCGCGGGCTTCTCATTGTGATGGCTTCTCTTGTTGCAGAGCACAGGCTCTAGGTGCGCAGGCTTCAGTAGTTGCAGCATGCAGGCTCAGTAGTTGCGGCACACGGGCTTAGTTGCTCTGTGGCACGTGGGATCTTCCCGGACCACGACTCGAACCCATGTCCCCTGCATTGGTAGGCGGATTCTTAACCACTGTGCCACCAGGGAAGCCCAGGCTAATCACTTTTTATAATTTATTTAATTGAATCCCCACAAACACCCTGTGAGGTAGGTACTGCCATGATTCCTGTTCAGAGTTACAAAAAGGTTTAGAGGCTTCCAAAGATAATATAATATACTAAACCATATAGCAGAACTAGAATTCAAAACCAGGCCTGTTTGTCTCCAAGAGCCCTTACTCTTTATAAAACCATGTTCAAGGGCATCTTGATTGTTTGATTTATTTTTGTTCATTTGTTTGTTTGTTTATTTTGGCCACGCGGCTTGTGGGATTTTAGTTCCCCTGACCAGGGATTGAACCCGGGCCCCTGGCAGTGAGAGCGTGGAGTCTTAACCACTGGACCGCCAGAGAATTCCCGATGTTTTTGATTTATTCATCCCTTCATTTATTCGCTCACTCAGGCTTACAAAATACCTAATTCGTGGCAAGACAAGAATCCCTTCCTTTCAGGAACTCAGAGTCCAGCAGGGAAGGCACGATATGTCTGTAGGTAACTATACCTTAAAGTAGAAAATGATGGCTTTTGTATATAAGGGCCGGTTAGAGATTCATTCATCCATACGACACACTGAGAACCTGCTATGTGCTGGGCCCTGTGCCCAGCCCTGGGAATAATTGCAAGATAAATATGGTGCCGTCTAGTCATAATCTCATGGGGGAGACAGGTATGTAAATAAATTATTACTGCTATAAGGAATTACGTTATGATTTTTTAAATATGAAAAAAGTACACAGAGTAGAAGAAATGAACTGTGTCGGAGACAGGGGGGCAGAGGCAGAACTGGATAATCTTGGAGCTGCCAAAATGGAAAGGGGCACAGAAAATGTGTGATGGCAAATCAGGAGTGTGTATTTTCTGGTGAATGAGGGAAGGCTTCATGGAGGAGAGGGCACATGAGTTGGCACTTTTCAATGGGCAGGTTTTAGAGAGAGGGAGGATTGGAACAGAGAGATCCGGGAGGCTTAGAAGCCAGTTATAAGGGAATTATATTAGGACAGGCCATGAGGAGGACTGAGACAGTGAGGCAGTGGGGATGGAGAGGATGAAGGAGCCCCAGAGATGACTGCTTAAGTGGACAAGTCAAAAGGGAAGCCAAGTGTTGTGAATCTGGGCAACCGGAGGGATAGTTAGGAATTCAGCTCTTCCTTAAAGCTCCCCCTGAACAGTGTCTGGTAGTGTATTGATACTTTGAGATGGGAAGGTGGAGCTCTCCTGGGGTTTCTGACCTAGGGGCACCAGATGAAGCTTGAAATGGCCAAGTTATGCAGCTGTGCTCTGAAGATCAGCAAGAATCTGGACGTATCACCATGAAAAGGCTGGTCGAGCACCTGGACAACCGGGCTGTGAGTTTCATCTTCTTTCATTCATCAAATGCTTACTGAGCTTCTACTCTGTGCCAGGTTGTGCTGGGAAACCAATCTGGTGACCTTAGAGTAGGAATGGATCTCTATCAGGCAGGCTCAAAGAATCTCGGATTAAGAAGGAAGCCTACCTGACTGCTTCTGCTGCTGCTATACCTCTCACAGTGTGACAAGTGTTGTAGCAAAACGTTCAAGAAGGGGTAATTGGCTCTGTGTGGGGATCTGGGAAGGCTTCCTGGAGGAGGTGAAACTTTTTTTTTTTGACTGCTTTGGGACTTCGTTGCTGCATGTGGGCTTTCTCAAGTTGCGGCGAGCGGGGCTACTCTCCGTTGCGGTGCGCGGGCTTCTCCTTGCGGTGGCTTCTCTTGTTGCAGAGCACGGGTTCTAGGCGTGTGGGCTTCAGTAGTTGTGGCTCGCGGGCTCTAGAGCGCAGTCTCAGTAGCTGTGGCGCACAGGTTTAGTTACTCCGCGGCATGTGGGATCTTCCCGGACCAGGGCTCTAACCCCTGCCCCCTGGATTGGCAGGCGGATTCTTAACCAGGGAAGGGGGAGGTAAATTTTCAGCTGAAGCTCTCAGGATGAGGAGGACTACCTCCCATTGTGGGAGTGAAAGGAGGGTATTCCAGGTAAAGGGAACAGTTTTCCCCCACGAGTCCAGCTGGAATTGAGACTTCTTCCAGAACTACCAGAAAAGCACTGTGTGGGAAATCATTTTTCCAGCCTCCTGAAGGGGCCGCTGCTGCCCCAGGCAGGGGCTGCCACCCCTGGACTCAGCCAGTCCCTCCCAACAAAACTGAGTTTGTCTTTGCTGGGGTGGCAGTGAGGTACACTCTGGATCTGCCTCCATCTAAGGAGTAGGCTCAGGGTGGCAGCGCCCCCAAAGCCTGAAGTAACAATCTGAGCTCAGTCAACGGCATCTGGGGGGAGGGGTGTAGTGGGTACTGATACTTTTCTGTCTCTGGGTCACCACAAGTTTAATAAAGTAAAAGAAACTGTGGGTAAATGCTGCCATCTGTACTGCCCACCCCCCAACAACAAATCAGGTCCCAGACTAGACGCAAAGGTTGCTTTAAAAACACCCCAAGGACTTAACTGAAAACCCACACTCCTCATGTTTCTGGGGCTTAAGATCCTTGAGTTCACTCCTCAGCATCTCTCCTCAGGAAGGTGGGGTGGGCTGCCCCGTGACGTGGAGGTAAAGACCCGAGAGTCTGCTCCGTGGGACTGAGAGCCCCCCCCAAGCCTAGAAGCCCCCCTCGGGGCTGTGTGCCAAGAGTCCCCATGAGCCATGGCCTCAGAGGGCACCGGTGATTTTTTTCACATAAATATATCGCACTTAAATGAGTTTAGACAGCATGACATCAGAGAGTAATTAAATTGGTTTGGGTTGGAATTCCGTTTCCAATTCCTGAGTTCAGGTTTGTAAAAGATTTTTCTGAGCACCTGCAGGCATGTGTGTGTGTGTGTGTGTGTGTGTGTGTGTGTAAGTATTTTCACTGGAAAGGATTCAAAACTTAAAAAAAAAAAAAAAGAACTGGAGCACACAGGCAGCATTACGCCATTCTTCCTTCTTGGAAAAATCCCTCAGCCTTATACAAGCCTCCTTCAAGCCCTCAGTCAGTTGTGCAGGAGAAAGGGGGCGGTCGGCTTTCTCCTTTCAAGAACGAGTTATTTTCAGCTGCTGACTGGAGACGGTGCACGTCTGGATACGAGAGCATTTCCACTATGGGACTGGATACAGACACACACCCGGCAGACTTCAAGAGCCTCAGACTGAGGAGAAAGCCTTTCCTTCTGCTGCTACTGCTGCTGCCGCTGCTTTTGAGGGTCCACTCTTTTCATGGTTTTTCCTGCCAAACCAGAGGCACCTCCGCTGCTGCCACTATTCTCTTTGGTGTCATTCAGCGGCTGTCCAGAGGATGAGACTCCCCAAAGTCCTCACTTTCTTGCTTTGGCACCTGGCTTGGCTGGACCTGGAATTCATCTGCACTGTATTGGGTGCCCCTGACTTGGGCCAGAGACCCCAGGGGGCCAGGCCAGGATTGGCCAAAGCAGAAGCCAAGGAGAGGCCCCCTCTGGCCCAGAACATCTTCAGGCCGGGGGGTCACAGCTATGGTGGGGGGGCCACCAATGCCAGGGCAAAGGGGGGCACTGGGCAGACAGGAGCCCTGACACAGCCCAAGAAGGATGAACCCAAAAAGCTGCCCCCCAGATCGGGTGGCCCTGAACCCAAGCCAGGACACCCTCCCCAGACAAGGCAGGCTGCAACGCGGACTGTGACCCCAAAAGGACAGCTTCTTGGGGGTAAGGCACCACCAAAGACAGGATCTGTCCCCAGCCCCTTCCTGCTGAAGAAGGCCAGGGAGCCTGGGTCCCCTCGAGAGCCCAAGGAGCCATTCCGCCCGCCCCCAATCACGCCCCACGAATACATGCTCTCGCTGTACAGGACGCTGTCCGAGGCTGACAGAAAGGGAGGCAACAGCAGCGTGAAGTTGGAGGCTGGCCTGGCCAACACCATCACCAGCTTTATTGACAAAGGGCAAGGTGAGGGGGCGGGGGGGGGGCAGGGGCACGGCTCAGAGGGAGGGGCATCTGCATGCATGGAGGGGGCTCTTAGAGCCCCGCCACTGCACTGGTGGGAGACGGTGTGTGCATCTGGCCTGGGTGGTATCTGGGACTTACCTCACACACTCCAGGTCCCAGGCTGTTGGCATGTCAGAGCTGGAGGGCACCTGGGGATCACCAAGCGCCATTCCTGCAAGGTGCAGAGGGGGTTACTGAAGCCTGGGAAGGAGATAAGACCTGCCTGTTGGTGGCAGAGTTGGGGACCAGCCTCTAAGACTCTTGATTACCAGGTCATGCTCTGTGCTTATGTGAATTGGCCAGACTTTCCAGGCTGCAGAGGGTTGTAGGTTTTCTCAGATGGCAGAGAGAGAAATTAATCTCAGATACCCATGGTTCTCCCACTTTGCCTTTGGCCTGGGGGGCAGAGGGGACAAGATAGGTGACGACAGTAAATGAGGCATAGTGGAGTTCTGGAACAACCTCTAGATATACGAGATGGGGCAGGGTGGACAACAGACCTAGGGTCTAACTCACCGTGTGACCTTGGGAAAGCCCCTTCTCCCTTTGGGGTCTCAGTTTCCCCATCAGTACAACCCTATGGAGGTTGGATTGGGTGATTTCTGAGAGCCCTTCAAATATGAAAACTTTTTGTCCTGTCCTAAACACACATCATTTTTATCATGAACCCAGGAGACGATGTGCTCCCTTCACTTCTCCCTCTGTCCACCCCACATCACTGTCTTGGCTTTTCCTCTCAACTTGCTGTGTGATCTCAGCAAGTCCCTTCCCCTCTTAGGGCCTCAGTTTCTCCATAAGTGTGAAGAGGGAGGTGGACCTGATTGCTAGAGTTGCTGGCAGCTCATACGTTCTGGTTCTGGGAGTCTTGGGACTTTGGCTGGCAGGGTGGGGGAAGGGTCAGAGAGAGGAAGAGGCTCCTCATTAGAGCTGGCCAGTGGGGGAATGACAGAGGTGGGGGGAGGCACAGAGGCAGCAGGTCTGGCTGAGGTTGGGGGAGGTGGCCTAGCTGCCTGCCCAGCCAGAGCAAGCTGTGGCCCCTTGGGGAAATCATAAAATAAGTCCCTGTGCCCCCCAGCTCTCAGGGAGCTTGGAGGGGGGAGATGGGGAGTTTAAAGGCCTAATTAGCTTCTAGAGCAATATTATGAATGTTTCCCAATGGCAAATTGGTATTTAGGAAGGAAGGCATGCTGATTCGGACATACTACTGAGCTTCTTATACACACACACAGCCTTATATTTATGCGTACATGCTGAATCACACACACATGTACACACGTGCACACACACCTTACATATATGCAAGGAATCTTCTTACATATATATAGACACATATACATACATACCCTTCAAATATTCACACAAGCCCAATCATACATGCATATAACATGTCACTCACATATGCATTACTTTTCATACTCACATGTGAACTGAACCATACACACACACACACAACAACTGTCATTCACACACACACACACATTCACGTACCCAGCAGGGTAAGAAACATACACAACAAAATCATTATACTGGGAAGCCAGGAAAATTGGCTTATAGACAGGCTTTTTTGTTAACTTGCTGTGTGACTTTAGGCAAGTCACTCCCCCTCTCTGTCCCTCATCCATAAAACAAGAACACTAAGATCTTCTTTAAGGCATGGTATAGTAGAAGCAGCTCAGGATCTGGTGTAAAAAGTTCTAGGCTGGAGTTCCAGCTCTGCTTTTTCCCAGATGGGTGACCATGAGCAAGTTACTAACTTCTCTGAGCCTCAGGTTCCTCCCCTGGAAAAACAGGAGTCATTATAATGCCCATTCCACCTATCTTACCAAAGAGAAATCATATTGGATAACAGATGGGAGAGGGGCAGGTAGAAGGCAGTTCTAAGGCTGATGGACCTCTGCTATGCATCTCATTGACACAAACACCCAGAATCACTCAAATCAGCTACAGCCACATCTACAGATCAACCAATCCTACTTGGAAGCTCCCTTATTTTGAAAAAGGCTCCCAGTGGTTTGGGTCTTGCCCTCTGTCAGAGTGGGGAAGAGGTTAAAGAACGTTCTCTCGAGGGGAGAAGAGCTGTGGTCCTCCCCTGAGGCCTTAAGGTGACCAGCTCCCTTGGTGAGGTTGTGGGGAATGACTTATGGGTGTTCTCTCTAGATGACCGAGGTCCTGCGATCAGGAAGCAGAGGTACATGTTTGACATTAGCGCCCTGGAGAAGGATGGGCTACTAGGGGCCGAGCTGCGGATCTTGCGGAAGAAGCCCTCGGACACAGCTAAGCCAGTGGCCCCCGGCAGTGGGCGAGCTGCCCAGCTGAAGCTGTCCAGCTGCCCCAGCGGCCGACAGCCGGCGGCCTTGCTGGATGTGCGTTCCATGCCAGGCCTGGATGGATCTGGCTGGGAGGTGTTCGACATCTGGAAGCTCTTCCGAAACTTTAAGAACTCGGCCCAGCTGTGCCTGGAGCTGGAGGCCTGGGAACGGGGCCGGGCCGTGGACCTCCGTGGCCTGGGCTTTGACCGGGCTGCCCGGCAGGTCCATGAGAAGGCCCTGTTCCTGGTGTTTGGCCGCACCAAGAAACGGGACCTGTTCTTTAATGAGATTAAGGCCCGCTCTGGCCAAGATGATAAGACCGTCTACGAGTACCTGTTCAGCCAGCGGCGAAAGCGGCGGGCCCCACTGGCCACACGTCAGGGCAAGCGGCCCAGCAAGAACCCCAAGGCCCGCTGCAGTCGGAAGGCGCTGCATGTCAACTTCAAGGACATGGGCTGGGACGACTGGATTATTGCACCCCTGGAGTACGAGGCCTTCCACTGCGAGGGGCTATGTGAGTTCCCCCTGCGCTCCCACCTGGAGCCCACGAACCATGCAGTCATCCAGACCCTGATGAACTCCATGGACCCTGAGTCCACGCCACCCACCTGCTGTGTGCCCACGCGGCTGAGTCCCATCAGCATCCTCTTCATTGACTCCGCCAACAACGTGGTCTATAAGCAGTATGAGGACATGGTCGTGGAGTCTTGTGGCTGCAGGTAGCAGCACTGGCCTCTGTCTTCCTGGGTGATACATCCCAGGATGCTGGTCACAAGAGCCCCTCCACGCACTCCTGGAATCACAGAGGGGTCGGGAAGCTACAGCCAGGAGCATCTACACAGCCTGCGTGAAAGGGGATTTCAACAGCCTTGTTCACTCTCAGAGTGAGAACTGGGCTGAAGGTCTCTTTCTATCCACAAGTCCCCCTGTCTGAGGATCTCTGCCCTTCTGCTGCTCTGACTGGCGGGGACAGGCCCAGGGAGACAGACTCTGAATGGGACTGAGACCCAGGAGGCCTTGTCTTCCAATGAAACTCAGCCCACCACCTCTCCTTACCGGGACCTTCTCGATCTCTGGACTCTCCAGGGAGGGCTCGCCTTGGGAGAGGCACAGGTGCCACCTCCTCCTTGAATTACCATTGTGCTTGATGACTTTCTGCCCCTGGGGCAGATGGATGCTGGTTGGGCAGGGGTGGGAAAGAGGGGGAGCGGGTTTGGGCATGGGTGTGAGGCTCTTAGACTGTTAGATTAAAATGTACATTGATGAGATAAAAAACAAAACCATGCCTAAAACTGTGGCAGATTTCTTATTTACCCCAGGGGACCCAGTGACCCTTCAAAGAATGACTGTCCCAGAGAGGGGAGGCGGGCTGCCCAAAGCAGAATGGGACAGAGAGCACAGGCTGAGCAGGGCCAGTGCTACCTCTAACCCCATTCCTGGTTTTCTTCCAGAGCTCCATCTATTCCACTGAGGCATAGCAACAGAGTTAGGTTTCCTTTTTGACATTCCTTAGTCAAGTTTGTTGCCTCCAAAATGGATCCCTTAAATGGGAGGGAAACTGGGGATTTCATTTCCTCTAAAGTCATCCCCACTTCATTCACCAGTGTCTGCTCTGTCCCCTCTCATCCCCACATCATACTCACAGAATCAACTGGTCACCATTTAAAGGGCCCTCCACCTCTCACTGGGGAACGTGGGCTGCCACGATCTCCTCTTCCCCTATGGGGGCATCTCTTTTCTGTCACTGACCACGGTTCCTCATGTAATCTTACCTGTGATCTTATCTTACCTGCTACCCTCCAGTTCGGCACACATTCCACCCCTTCACCCCAGCTCTAGAAACAACTGGAGCTCCTCCCCTTTACATTATACCATATATAAATACATAATTATACATTAGTAACCTCCCCACTGACCTTACTGACCTTAGACGGACCAATGCCAGACACATTCCTGCTTGGGGCTTGGCCCAGACTAAATGCCCACTTCCCTTTTCCACTAGAACCTATGGGGAAGAGCGAGGCATGAGCTCTTGGGAGGGGAATACAGCCTTCTGGTAGGGAAATTTGGGCACCTGAGTCCTTGTTCCAAGGGCTCAGGACCAGGTTCTGCCTGGCTGAAGAAAGGGAGGACCAGCAGAAGAAAGCCTAGGCCTCAGCTTCCCACCCAGGGGGCCTCAAAATTTCCCCCATCTCTCTCCAGCTGGGTCTTCGATTCCCAGGACTCCTAGCCAAAGCTGTTTCAACAGTAAGAATTCTTGCCCAGCTCTGGGCAGATCCTGTGTTTCTTCCCTAGAGGGGAAGAAACCCTGAAACCTGGGTTGTCAGGACCTGAAGCAAGAGCCCAGGGCGGGGGGCAGCATACCTTCGAGCTACCTCCCTGGCTTGGAGGCCATTCCCTGTCCCTGAGGGGCCAGCCTGAGCCTGGAGCCTAGCCCTCCCTGGTCGAGTTTCGTTGTGTTTGGCTGGGGGCAGGCCCACAAGCTCTGGAAGTAAACAAAGGAGCTGCACGGCAGACAGAGTTCTGATGTATGTGAGAGGAGAGTGAGCCTGGAAGGGAGGTGCCCGGGGAGGCCAAGCAGTGGACTGTGGACACAGGGAGAGCAGTGTAGAAGCAGGGTGGCTGGAGACCCAAGGGCAGAGAGGCAGGGGACCAAGGGGTCACAGGTGGGGCAGGCTCCTACATGCGCTGATTTCCTGGGCTGTACGTCCCTGGTTTCTTGGAAAGTCTGACAGATTGGAGCTCTCCCTGCCTTATCCCTATCAGAGAGCTTCAAGGACTCTCAGCCACGGTGCTCTTCCTGCTGAGGCCCAGGCATTGAATTGAATGTTGTGGCTCCAGCTTGACACCCTAGGAGCTTCCTCTCCCTCCTCCACCTGTCCTAGAACACTTTTTCGCAAGAGAACCACTCAGACTCTCTACCTGACCCCCTTTCCCACCCAGACTATGGGGAACCAATCAGATTGTTGTGGGTGGGAACAGCCCTTCCATCCTAACCATCTGATCTGTTCAACTGCCTCCTTGGAAAATTATCCCCACCAGGCACCCACCTCCAGTCCCAATCATAACAGGCTGCATACTTGTACAGGGCATTCTCACACCAAAGGGTTCAAGGCTTATATCGTTCTTTAGAGTTCACAAACACTGTCTCAGCTGTGGTCTCACAGCTCTGCTGGCCACAAAAGGCAGCCCAGTTTCAAATTTCAAGATTTGTCACTTAGAGTTAGAGGCCTTGGGCAAGTCGTCTAATTCCATGAACCTTGATTTCCTCATTTGTGAAAATAAAAGGTGGGGGGACGGGTAAACGATGTACCTATTTCATGAGGCTAACTGTGAGGATACGAAAGACACTCAGCACAGTAGCTGGCACAGAGGTGGCACTCAACAAATGTTAGTTGTTATCATTATTGTGCCTCAAACAGTCTTGTGAAGCAGGCAGGGCAAGGAATGTTACCCTCTGCTCCCCTATTTTTACAGATGAGAAGCTAACAATCCAGAGAGGTAACTGCAGGTCTCCTGCAGGTCTCTGTATTCTTTGTACCATTCTTGCCACTCTTCTGGACCCCCAATTCCACTGACCCCAGTCTTGGCAAGTAGTAGAATTATCTTCCCGGGGCTTGGCGCCCTGGTCTTAAAGTATCTCCTTGGGGACACAGAATATTGTTAGTTCTCAGGGAGAAATAGCTAAGCATATAGTTTAGGGCAGGGAAAATGGGAGGTCCATAGCAGAGGAAAGAAGTGAGGCCCCCAAAGCTCTGATGCCATCTCTTGGCCTCCTCCACATCCCCATGTCCCAGGGCCACAAGCTGGAGAATCAGCTGTTCTAGGGCTTGGAACACACAACCTTGGGAAGCCTCTGACTTCACAATTAGTTCTTTTGATCTGAATGTAATGTGAGGAAGCAGAGTTAAGCAGAATAGTCATATATGCTTAGGAGTCAAGCAGATCTGGGTTCCAGTTCTAGTTCCACGACTTTCCAGCTGAGTGACTTCGAGCAAGTTACTTAACCTCTCTAGTTTCTCTAACTGTAAAAGAGGGATAATAATATCAAATTTAATGGACCTGGGATGCAGGAAAGGGGATATTCATTCATTCCATCCATCTTTGATCCATCTATTCATTTATTAACCAGTAAATATTTATTGAGGGTCTTCTATGGCTCAATACTGTTCTGAATGTTGGGGTAATAATAAAAACTACAATGTTTATTGAGGGCTTATTATGTGCCAGGTACTGTGCTTAGCACTTTACATGAAGTCTCTTATCTTGCAATGATCATGCCTTCAAGTTCCATGCATGAATGAAAGAGAAAATAAAGATCCCAAAGGATACTAAGATGGTAAGGTAATAGACTGAATCAAAGGAAATGAATAAAACAGGGGGGAAAGTCATCAGAATGCATGAAACCAACCATACAAGTACAAGATATGAAGTGTGATTTCACAACTTCAGATGGGAAAGAGATAGTGTTGTAGGTAGCTGTGAACTTAGTAGAATCAACTGAATATAATGTGGGTGCCTAAGTGCAAATACAAGTGTGGGCTTTCTTAATAGACATGTACTGTACAAACCCAAAGAGACTGTGGTTCTGCTCTCTTAGCAGGACTTGGGGAGTGTTGGGATGGAGAGAATAAGGGAGAAGCAGAGTCAAGGGTGAATCCTGTGGCTTTTTTGCTTGAGCAACTGGGCGGATGGTGTGCCATTCAACAACAATGAAAAGAGAGAACACAGAAGGAGGACAGATTTTTAGAGGAAGATGATGAGGTCAGTTTTGGACACGTCAAGTTTGAAGAACTCTTACAAGGTTAGCTTTAAGAAAAATGGCACTTCTTCTATTGAAATGATATAAAGAAGAAAGGATACATGCACGCTATACAAGTAGGTTTGTTTGGTGGTGGGAAGTTGAGTTTCCTTCTGATGGCTTCTAATTTATTTTTTCTCTGTGAAGCAGGAGGTGAGGCTATCTGTTCAGAGACAGTAAGAAGGGGTCAGAGTCAAGGAACGTGGAACAGGTTCCTGTTATGGGTTGAATTGTGTCCCTCAAAAGAAATATGTTAAAGTCCAACACCCCTGCCCCTAACCTATGAATATAACCTTATCTGGAAAGAGGATCTTCACAGATGTAATCAAGTTAAGATAAGGTCATCAGGGTGGACCCTAATCCAGTATGAGTGGAGTCCTTATAAGATGAGAAGAGACACAGAGACAGGTACAAAAGAAGTCCATGTGCTGACAGAGGCAGAGACTGGAGTTAAAAAAATCAAGAAACAGCAAGGATTCCTGGCAATGACCAGAAGCTAGGAAGAGACAAAGAAAGATCCTCCTCCCCTAGAGCCTTCAGATAGAGCGTGATCCTTGTCAACACCTTGATTTTGATCAGAATTTTTTTTTTTTTTTTTTTTTTGCGGTACGCGGGCCTCTCACTGCTGTGGCCTCTCTCGTTGCGGAGCACAGGCTCTGGACGTGCAGGCTCAACGGCCATGGCTCATGGGCCCAGCTGCTCCGTGGCATGTGGGATCTTCCCGGACCGGGGCACAAACCCGTGTCCCCTGCATCGGTAGGCGGACTCTCAACCACTGTGCCACCAGGGAAGCCCAACACCTTGATTTTGGACTTCTTATCTCCAGAACTGTGAGACAATACATTTCCATTGTTTTATGCCACCTGGCTTGTTTTTTTTTGTTGTTGTTGTTATGGAAGTCCTAGGAATCTAATACAGTTATAAACGGTAGTTTTGGAAAGGGGGGGCAGAGTTGAGCGTAATAAAGGTTGGTATCCATATTTGATGGTACCAATATGTTCCTTGCATGATTTTCTCCAATAGTACTCAATAACCTAGATGCAGGCATGGTGTCTCTCTAGGTGGGGGGGGCAGGGATAGAAAGACATTTGAGCAAGGGAGTTATATTGCAAGAGATAAGCAATTACAGTGACAGACTGTATGATCTGAGTTAGATAGAAGGAGAGAGATGAGAGGGTTGACAGACTACTGTGTAAAGAGAAGAGATAAAAAGCCTGGAGGTCTCAATGAGGTAGAAATGACAAGTGTCCTAGGAATGAATGGACACTTAAAGAGTAGGATGGTGAGGGAATTCCCTGGCTGTCCAGTGGTTAGGGCTCCGTGCTTCCACTGCAGGGGGCACAGGTTCGATCTCTGGTCGGGGAAATGAGATCCTGCAAGCCGCATGGTGTGGCCAAAAAAAAAGGACGGTGAGACCCAGAATGGCATAAATTAAAATTTTCTTAATTAAAACAATTCTGGTGATGCGGTTCAGGAATTGGCCATGGGAATGGGCGGCGGGACACTTCATAGAAATGGAATCATACTCATAGTGTATGTAGTCTTTTGCGATTGACTTCTTTCACTTAGCATAATGTTTTAAAGGGTCAGCCATGTTGGAGTGTATCAGTAGTTCATTCCTTGTTATTGCTGAGAAATAATCTATTTTCTGATTATATCACATTTTATTTATCCATTTCATCAGTTGAAGGATATTTAGGTTGTTTTTGGCTATTATGAATAATGTCGTGATGAACAACCATATACAATTTTTTGTGTGGGCATATGTTTTAATTTCTCTTAAATATATACCTAGGAATGGAATCACTGGGCCATATGGTAACTTTATGTTTATCATTTTTAGGAACAACCAGACTGTTTTCCAAACATCACATACATCAATGTATGAGGGATCCAGTTTTTCTACATCCTTGTCAGCACTTTGTATTACATGTCTGCTTGATTATAGCCATCTAGTGGGCATGTGAAGTGGTATCTCATTGTGTGTATGTGTGTGTGGGTGTGTGTGTGTGTGTTTCCCTCATGACTAATAATGTTGATCATCTTTTCATTAGCTTCTTGACCATTTGTATATCTTCTTTGAGAGACGTCTATTCAAAGCCTTTGCCCTTTTTTTTTTTTTTTTTTTTTTTTTTGGCAGTACGCGGGCCTCTCACTGTTGTGGCCTCTCCCGCTGCCGAGCAACAGGCTCCGGATGCGCAGGCTCAGCGGCCATGGCTCACGGGCACAGCCGCTCCGCCGCCATGTGGGATCTTCCGGGCACGAAGATCCGGACCGGGGCACGAACCCGTGTCCTCTGCATCGCAGGCGGGCTCTCAACCACTGCGCCACCAGGGGAGCCCTCCTTTGCCCATTTTTGACTGGGTGTTTTTTTTTTAATTACTGAGTTGTAGACTTCTTTGGATATTCTGCATACAAGTCCCTTATCAGATATGTGATTTACAAATATTTTCTCCCATTCTATACCTTTTCGCTTTCTTGATGGTATCTTTTGCAACATAAAAGTTTAAATTTTTATGTAGTCCAATTTATCTATTTTTTTCTTTTGTTATTTGTACTTTCGATGTTTTATCTAAGAAGGCTTTGCCTAAAACAAGGTCACAAAGATTTACTCTTATGTTTTCTTCTAAGAGCTTTATAGTTTAGCTCTTATATTTGGATCTGTGATCCATTTTGAGTTCATTGTCCATATGGTGTGAAATAGGAGTCCAACTTCATTCTTTTGCATTGTCTTTTAAAATTTTTGTGAATATGTATTATACCTCCACAGCTGTAATATGCCTGAGGGCAAGGACCAAGTTCTACTTCTTTGTATTTTCCATAAAACCAATGAGTAAACTTTTTTTTTTTTCAGAATAAGGTTTTGAGAGTGATATGGATATTTTTCTTTCAATTTTATTTTATTTTATTATTATTATTTTTTCAGCCGCACTGCGCTGCTTGCAAGATCTTAGTTCACTGACCAGGGATCAAACCCGGGCCCCTGGCAGTGGAAGCTCAGAGTCCTAACCATTGGACTATCAGGGAATTCCCTTTTCTTTCAATTTTAAAGGTAATTATATAGATACAGTACAAACTCCAAACAACGCAAAAGGATATATAGTGAAAAAAATATGTCTCCTTTCCAGACCTAACCTCCTAGTCTCCCAGCCCTCTTCTTCAGAATCAACCATCATAACCACTATTACCAGTTTCTTGTGTTTCCTTCCAGTGATTTTCTACAGCTACACTAGCACATACTTAGAATAGGATCCAAAGTCTTTACCATGGCCAACAAGCTCCCCCATGATCTGGCCTCTAGGGCCAGGTTGTCAACCTCATCTCTTACCATACTCTTCCTTATTCATTTGGCTCTAGGCCGTGATAACCTCCTTTCTCTTCCTTGGAAACACCAAGCATTCTCTCATGTTGGGACCTTTGCACTTGTGTTCTCTCTGCCCAGCATGCTCTTTTCCAAGATATTTACATGGGTCACTCTCTCATTTCATTCACATTTCTTTTTTTTTTTTTGGCTGCGCCACACGGCTTGCAGGATCTTAGTTCCCCAACCAGGGATTGAACCCAGACCCCCGGCAGTGAAAGCACCGAGTCCTAACCACTGGACTGCCAGGGAATGCCCTTGAAACTTTTTCTTGACAATATCATCACCATCTTTGCACTGATGACATCTATTCCATGGCCTGGAAAAACAATCCTTTATTGACTCCAACTATCAGCTCTCTCCTCTGCTAATCCCAAGTTAGCTAATGATTTTGAAGAAAAATCACACAGAAATAGATGGATGCCATTAAAATTTTTGCTCTTAAGTGTATAAGAATATTCATGGAAACATTGGTCATAAGAACAACAACAAAAAGAAACAAACTATATGCCATATATATCATATGATAGAACAGCTGTTAAAAGGAAATGAACTGGATCTATGTAGAGCAACATATATAGAATTTTAAAAAGAAACTAGTAAAAAGAAGGAAGCAGCAAAATAAAACAAAACTATGCTGTCAATTAAGTTAAAAATAAAAGGAAAAAAACGAAAACCCACACCAACCAGAAAGACATATTTTCTAAGGGAACATGTATATGTATATGAAAGCATTAAAAAAGATCTGAAAGGAAATTCAGTTTTAGAGAGGGTGGAAGGTTGGGATTCAAGGTGATGGTAAAAAGGGACTTTAGCTTTATCTGTAACATGCTAATTTTTAGAAAATACAGTGTAATCATAAATCACTTTTTAATTTAAAATTAATTAATAAATTAAAATTTATAAAGTGGAGAGTTACCAGCTTCAACTAGATTCTCCATATTTCACTGGCCCCTTTTTCTTTCATTCTTTGTTAAACTTTAAACTTTCTCCTTCTTCTAAACTATAATCTCATACCATGTGCCTTCCTCTGAGTAGAAAAACTTTCCTGCCAAGTTAACAGAGAAAATAGAAGCCATCAGAAAGGAAATTAAATATCAGTCTTTTCTCTTGTCCCCAACATCTTAGTTCATCATCTATTGTGTGAATTATTTACTTGGTCTTAAATTTGCACAGTTTTTGTATCACATTTGCTTCTTGAATCTGATTAACAAGAATATTGCTCTTATCCCCCCCTTTTTTTTATAGATAGGTAGTTTTTTTTTTTAAATAAATTTATTTATTTTTGGCTGCATTGGGTCTTCATTGCTGCCCGCGGGCTTTCTCCTGTTGCAGCGAGCGGGGGCTACTCTTCATTGTGGTGCGCGGGCTTCTTGTTGCGGTGGCTTGTCTTGTTGCGGAGCATGGGCTCTAGGCGCACGGGCTTCAGTAGTTGCGGCACGCAGGCTCAGTAGTTGTGGCTTGCGGGCTCTAGAGCACAGGCTCAGTAGCTGTAGGAAGGGAAGTGCCCCCCCCTTTTAAAATAAATTAATTTATTTATTTATATTTGGCTGCATTCGGTATTTGTTGCTGTGCACGGGCTTTCTCTAGTTGGCGGCGAGCGGGGACTACTCTTCGTTGTGGTGCGCGGGTTTCTCATTGCAGTGGCTTCTCTTGTTGCAGAGCATGATCTCTAGGCGCGCAGGCTTCAGTAGTTGTGGCTCACAGGCTCTAGAGCGCAGGCTCAGTAGTTGTGGCGCACGGGCTTAGTTGCTCCGCGGCATGTGGGATCTTCCCGGACCAGGGATCGAACCCGTATCCCCTGCATTGGCAGGCGGATTCTTAACCACTGTGCCACCAGGGAAGCCGGGAAACTCCCCCTTTTTAATATGTGATGCAACTTGTCCTAACTTATGTGTGGGAGCGCTACACCACTGTTTCCAATACCAAACACATAAGCTGTCCACTTGAGTGCAAAGCATCTAAAGGGTAGTTTCTAAAGTGTAGTTTCCTTCCCATGTTATTATTATTATTTTTTAAAATTTGGTTGCGCTGGGTCTTAGTTAATGCAGGCGGGCTCCTTAGTTGTGGCATGTGAACTCTTAGTTGCGGCATGCATGTGGGATCTAGTTCCCTGACCAGGGATCAAACCTGGGCCCCCTGCATTGGGAGGGCAGGGTCCTATCCACTGTGCCACCAGGGAAGTCCCCGCATGTTATTCTCTAATTTAGCTCTTTGTTGTTCCCTTCATAGCACTTACCACAATTTTTAACTATTTTATTTTTTTCATCGGCTTACTAGACTTTTGTGACACAGCACCTCCAGCCTCTACCCCACCAGCCGCAGGTCTATGAGCTCCAGGAAGCCAGTATCCACACCTGTCTTGTGTCCAGCACATAGTGACCATTCAGTGGGTCTATGTTGACTGAATGAAAGAGAAGGGAGTCCTTCAGCACCCTGCCCTTCTGCTCCCAGTCACCCCAGGAGCACTGACACCTTCTCTCCTCTACTGTTCTTGGGATACAATGAATGCAAGAGGTGTTCTAGCCAAGGCCATTCTCTCCCAACCTCCTGTGGAAACTCTTTGCGTCTTTGATTCTTTCTTCTGTATCTTCATCTTTATAATAATTTCCTATCAATACTCAAAGATGCTCCCAATCACAACCAACCAACCAGAAGCCCCTAAAGTTCCTTCTTTGGGTCTCAGGTCAGCCTGTGACCACCCTCTTCCCCTGAATTTCAGGACTCAGCCATGCCCTTTGTTCTTCCTCCTACTCTTTCTCAGGCTCGTTTTAGAGAATCTTTTTTTTTTCTTTCAGTAATTGGCTGGGTTGGGTCTTCATTGCTGCGCGCGGGCTTTCTCTAGTTGCGACGAGCAGGGTCTGCTCTTCATTGCGGTGCATGGGCTTTGCATTGCAGTGGATTCTCTTGTTGCGGAGCACGGGCTCTAAGAGCATGGACTCAGTAGTTACGGCTTGCAGGCTCAGTAGTTGTGGCGCACGGGCTTATTTGCTCCGTGGCATGTGGGATCTTCCAGGACCAGGACTCGAACTTGCGTCCCCTGCATTCGCAGGCGGGTTCTTAACCACTGCACCACCAGGGAAGTCCCTTAGGGAGTTCTGAAGTGCTAGGATTCTCCCAGGATTCTGTTCTTTTCAACCATCGGTGAAGAGGAGGGAATCCTTGTGGGGACAGAGTCTGGGAAAGAGGGACTCCGACAAGGTGGTGCTGAAGACTGAGGCTGGGTGAGGTGGGTTAATGAAAGAGCTATGAAAAGCCCGAGGCAGAGGTCAAAGAGGACAGGTGTTGTGATGACTTGAGCCTCTGTGACGTGTCTGGCGGAGACTAGGGAGAGCGGGAGGCGCGCGCGCGTCCCGACCGTCCGGCCGCGCCCCAGGCCCTGCCTCCTCGCGCACAGCAGTGAAAGCGCGCGCTCGTGTGCGCAGCGACCTCTGTGCGCCTGCGCCGCCGTTGCCGGGCATCCGCCGGCGAAAAGACGACCTAGGGGAGGGGTGGTGGCAGCGGGGACTCCGGAAGCCCACCTTTCACCCGGAAATGGTTGTCGAGAAACATGGCGTTGCTGGTGCGAGTCCTTGTGAGTGAAGGAGTAATTTTGTGGTGTCGCCCACCGGGCCTCCGGGTTGGAGTCGGAGAGGGAGGGGCGGGAGCAACTGGACGGAAGTGCAGGAGCGGAGCCTGTGCGGTAGCGAGGCTGCGCGGCCGCGTCTCTTCGGGGAAACTGAGGCAGTTTCCCACCTCCCCCGACCCTCGGTTTGGCCGTGGCTTCCCCCTCTTTGGGGAAGGCGTGAGACTGACGTCAGATATAAATTTGACGAAGCTTGCTTTTCCTTGGTCACCACCTGTGACTCCTTCCCCTCAGGGAGAGAGGCAGCGCGTGGGGCACTGATTGTAGTTTCGGGAGACCCGGGTTCTAGTTCCTGTTCTGTCACTAACGCTCAGGGTGACCTTGGGCAAGTCACTTTTGGGCTTCAGAGTTCCCATGGGCAAAGCGAGGACGTAAATCTGCAAGTCTTTGGGATTCTGAGGTTCTTTGGGTTTGTTTCAGAGATCAGTAGATCAATTATTAACTCTATAGTTAAGTGGAATACTCTTATATGCTATTAGAGTGAAAGCTGCACGAGAACTGGGGTCATATCTGTCGTTTTCACTCTGCCTAGCACAGTGTCTGGCACATCATAGGTGTTCAGTAAAGATTTGTTGAAGGAATGAAATAAGTGATGAAGAACTACTCGACTAATTAACACCCATATGGGAAGCTGCTGCACCTCTTGTGATTCAGTCCTGAACTTCTAGCCGACTCTGACTTATAGAAATTAAAGAGAACAAGAGTTAGGAGGATACAGAGCTTGGGTCCTAATCATGGAGGGATAGTAGAATTTATAATTTTGTCAAGTCTTTAAAAATTGGGTCAAGGAGACTGTTTTTCATAGCAGACACTGTGTATTCCTGCCTCTAGCTTTCTTTTGAGTTCTGATATTAGAAATATTTGTGTCTAATCTTTATATGTGGCATACACGGCCTGTGATTTTCCTTCTTGTATTCCTTGTCAGCCTAGCAAAGTGCAGTGCCCTCTGTTGTTGCGTAGTAAAAGTTTTTTTGAAGAGTAGCTCCTGTAACCTACAGAAAGTAACTTGGTGAAGTAATTGTTGATGCCAGGGCAGGAACTGATTCAGATCTGACGACTGCTGAGGAAATGGCAACTAGGATGTCCTAAGTGGTTTTTTTTGGCCATGGTGCTCGGCTTGTGAGATCTTAGTTCCCTGACCAGGAATCAAACCCAGGCCCCTGGCAGTGGAAGCGCAGAATCCTAACCACTGGACCACCAGGGAATTCCCTACTAAGTGTTTTGTTTTTTAAAAAAATATTTATTTATTATTATTATTATTTTTTTGGCTGTGTTGGGGTCTTAGTTGCGGTGCGCAGGCTTCTCTCTAGTTGTGGCTCGCATACTCAGTAGCTGCGGCGCATGGGCTTAGTTGCCCTGCTGCGTGTGGGATCTTAGTTCCTTGACCAGGAATTGAACCTGTGTCCCCTGCATTGGAAGGTGAATTCTTAACCACTGGACCACCAGGGAAGTCCCCCTCCTAGATGTATTTTTTTTTAATTAATTAATTAATTTTTGGCTGCGTTGGGTCTTTGTTGCTGCGTGCGGGCTTTCTCTAGTTGTGAGCAGGGGCTACTCTTCGTTGTGATACACAGGCTTGTCACTACAGTGGCTTCTCTTGTTGCTGAGCACAGGCTCTAGGCGCTCGCGCTTCAGTAGTTGTGGCATGTGGGCTCAGTAGTTGTGGCTCATGGGCTCTAGAGCACAGGCTCTGTAATTGTGGTGCACAGGCTTAGTTGCTCTGTGGCCTGTGGGATCGTCCCAGACCAGGGATCGAACCCATGGCAGATTCTTAACCACTGTGCTACCAGGGAAGTCCCATCCTCGGTGTTTTTAAGATAGATACTTTGGGGGGGAAAGATGAGAATTTTATTGGGCTGTAGATCTGAAATGAATACCTTGACTTGTCTTGGAAGTTAGTGACTTCCTCAGCTGAGCATGCTGCTGAGCATGTGGATGGTTACAAGATCTTTTCTTCTTGGTTGGTAGCATCCAGTGAAACCACCTTTCTAACTGCCTTCTATTAGTTGAATCTTTTTCTACCCCCCATTTATCCCTTTCTATTCATCTTTTTAGGTGGAAAGCAAGATTAGGTAAGGAAAGTCACTTTCACTTTATACGGTATACTGTAATTCTTTGAAGTCTTCTTATCATATGTTGTAATGTGTGACAGAGCAACAGAAACTCCCTTAGGACTAGAGAGTTACAGTAAACATGAAAGTAGCAGATATTTATTGATCACCTATGCTGAAGAGGCATTAGGGTTAGGCACTGTGAGGAATTCACAAATACAGGAAAATGCACCTGTCTAGGTGTCGGAAGAGCCTTGTTTGAAAGCTTGGCCCCATTACTTACTATGGGTATAGCCTTGAGCAAATCACCTAACTTCTCTGAGCCTCAGATTTTCTTAAGGGTAAGTTTGATAGGGTTGATCAGAGAATCAGTTGATACAAATGACATTTTAAATGCTTGTTTTCCCTTCCTTTTAATTCAGCGACTATTTTGAGTGTTCACTGCATTCTAGCAACTCTCCAAGGGACTGAGGATGAAAAACATAGAACTTATTCTCATGTTTATAATCTAATAGCAGAGACAGAAAACTACTGATAACAGTTCTTGAAATGCTGTGATAGAAGTCTTAACTAGGTGCTGTGGTAGCAGAGTAGAAAGGCACCTAACCCAGCCTGAGGACAAGCATTTAGATGCTTAAACTAAATGAGGGAGCATTAGATGGGGAATAGGGGAAAGGAAATAGAGGAGAAGCATTAGCTTATGCTACTATGCTAGACAACAAAGGCGCTCTAAGTAAATCTCTCTGGCTGGACTCGGGGGCACTTGTGGGGAAATGGCAGTAGAGGAGACATTGCCTTGCATGTCATAGTTAGGGGTTGGAGATTTATCTTGAGGCAGCCACTGAGGTATTTTAAACGAAGGGAAGATTTATTTTTAAAGGTTTTTTTGATGCATTTACTCTTGTTTTTTTTCTTATTTAAATTTTTTAAATTGAGGAATAATTGACGTACAGTAAATCACACTTATTTAATTGTATAATTTGATAAGTTTTGACACAGGTATACACCCGAAAAGTCATAATCATAATAAAAATAACGAACATATCCGTCACTCCCCAAAATTTCTTTGCGCCCTTTTGCAATCCTTATATTGCTCTCCCTGCTTCCAGCCACCACTGATCAGGGGAACACTTTGTTCCTTCTCTCATTTTTAAATTGAAATTAAAAATTTTTAATTTGAAAGTATAAAAAAGTAAAAAAAAGTCCAATCCACATAGTAAACAAAAAACATAGATTTTTGTTTTAATAGATCCCTGTAACAAGGGTGGATGTAACAGATGGGTCAGTCAGAGAGGGCTGAGATTAGAGTCCCCAAGGCCAGTCAGAAACTAAAGTAATTCTGGAAGAAGTGATGAAGCCTGTACTAAGTGGGAGATGGACAGTGTGGTTAAAGAAGAAGGGATGGTTGCAAGAGGTATTGAGGAAATTGTCTACAGAGCTTGATGAGAGATTAGATGTTAAGGATGAGGAAGAGGCAAGAGTCTAACAGCTTGTCCCAGGTCAGCCTAGGATGACTGAGTTAATAGCAGTGTTCTTCACTGAGAAAATCTAGCTGGAGTTTTTGGGGGTTTTCTGTTTGTTGGTGTTTTTTTGTTGTTGTTGGTTTTTGTTTTTGCAGCTGGATATTTGGTGTTCAGGAGAGGGAGCTGAAATGTAAGTTGTAGTTGAAACAAAAATGTTGAGATTTCTCGAGCAATAATATTGATAGGGAACATTTATAGGGCGTTTACCATGTGGTAAGCACTCTTAAATACTTTATATGTGTGAACTTGCTAAATCCTTATGACAGCCCTTTGAAAAGGTAGGCACTATTATTCCCCCATTTTGCAGACAAGAAAATTGAACCACCGAGAAGTAGTATTCCTGAAATATTCTCATTAATCTCCCCTTACTTTTTCCTCTTTCTGTCTTTTTGACCAGTTTTTACCCTTCTCCAAGGATGGGTTTGGGAAGGAGGAGTAAACTGAAACACTGCTATTGCTGAGTAGATCTAGCAGAGGAACTGGACATTTGAGCAGTGCGCTGGGGCTTTTTTATGGTTTTATGAGCTGTTTTGACATTGGTAATAATTTTTACTTTTCTTTGATAGTAGTATAAATTGCAGAAAGCCACACTGGATTAAAAAAAAATTGTAGTAGAATACGCATAACATAATTTACCATTTCAACCAATTTTAAGTGTACAGTTCAGTGGTATTAAGTACATTCACATTGTTGTGCTGCCATCACCACCATCATCCAAAGAACTCTTTTCATCTTCGAAAATTGAAACTCTGTACCTATTAAAAGATAAATCCCTATGCCCCACTTTACCCAGCCCTGGGCAACCACCATTCTTTCTGTCTTTATGATTTTGACTACTCTAGGTACCTCATATAAGTGGAATCATACAGTGTTTGTTCTTTTGTGTCTGGCTTATTTCACTTAACATAATGTCCTGAAAGTTCATCCATGTTGTAGCATGACAGAATTTCCTTTTTTTAAGGCTGAATAATATTCTGTTGTATGCATATACTACATTTCATTTATCCGTTAATCTGTTGATGGGCACTTTGGTTGCTTCCACCTTTTGGCTATTGCCAAATAGTGCTGCCATGAACATGGGTGTACAAATATTTGTTCTAGTCCCTGTTGTTACTTCTTTTGGGTATGTGCTCAGAAGTAGAATTGTTGGATCATATTGTAATTCTATGTTTAATTTTTTGAGCAATCACCATTCTGTTTTCCATAGCAGCTGCACCATTTTACATTTCTACCAGCCAAGCACAAGGGTTTCAATTTCTCCACATCTTCTCCAACACTTATTTTCTTTCTTTCTTTTTTTTGTTTTTATAGTGGCCATCCGAATGGGTGTGAGAGGATAATCTCATTGTAGTTTTTTTTTTTCAGATTTTTTTTGATTTGGACTATTTTTAAAGTCTTTTTAAAAATTTAATTAATTTATTTATTTTTGGCTGCATTGGGTCTACTTTGCTGCGCACAGACTTTTCTCTAGTTGCAGTGAGCAGGGGCTACTCTTTGTTGCGGTGTGCGGGCTTCTCATTGTGGTGTTTTCTCTTGTTGCAGAGCATGGGCTCTAGGCATGTGGGCTTCCGTAGTTGTGGCATGTGGGCTCAGTAGTTGTGGCACATGGGCTTAGTTGCTCTGTGGCATGTGGGATGTGGGAGCTTCCCAGACCAGGGATCGAACCCATGTCCCCTGCATTGGCAGGCGGATTCTCAACCACTGCGCCCCCAGGGAAGTCCCATCTGCAAGTATTTTTTCACATATTTTTTCTGTTCCTTATTTCTCTCTTCTCCGTCTGAGACTTCCATTATACATATGTTGGTATGTTTGATGGTGTAGGTACGTTTGCTGGTAGGTCTCTGAGACTCCATTAAATTTTCTTCATTTTTTTTTTTTCTTTCTGTTCGTTGGGCTGGATAATCTCAATTGATCTATCTTCAAGGTCACTGATTCTTTCTTTTGCTCAAATCTGCTGTTAAACTTCTCTAGTGAAATGTTAATTTTATTTATTGTTCTTTTCTTTTTAAAAAATTTTTAAAAAAAAATATTTATTTATTTATTTGCTTGCACCAGGTCTTAGTTGTGGCAGATGGGCTCCTTAGTTGCAGCTCGCAGGCTCCTTAGTTGTGGCTTGCCTGCTCCTTAGTTGTGGCCTGCGGGCTCCTCATTTGTGGCATGTGTACTCTTACTTGCAGCATGCATGTGGGATCTAGTTCTCTGACCAAGGATCAAACCCAGGCGCCCTGCATTGGGAGTGCAGAGTCCTATCCACTGCACCACCAGAGAAGTCCCTTATTGTTCTTTTCAACTCCAGAATTTTTGTTTGGCTTTTTGTAAAATTTCTTTCTTTATTGATATTGTTTATTTGGTGAGATATCATTCTCATACTTTGCTTTTGTTCTTTAGTCATGGTTTCCTTTAGATCTTAAAATTTTTAAATAGCTGGTTCAAAGTCTTTGTCTGGTTTGTCTAATGTCTGGGCTTCCTCAGGGACAGTTTCTACTGATTTTTAAATTTTCCCTTGTATTGACCATGCCTTTCTTGTTGTTTTACATGTTTCACAAGTTTTTGTTGAAAACTAAACATTTTAAATAATATAATGTGGCACCTCTGGAAATCAGGACTTTGTTTTCCCAGAGTTTGTTGTTATTTTTCTGTTTAGTGACTTTTCTGAATTAATTCTGTAGAGTCTGTATTCTTTGTCATGTGGTCTCTGCCCAGTTAGCTTAGTGGTCAAGTAATGATTGGATGGAGATTTCCTTAAATGCCTGGAACCAATGAGTCTCTTAGTATTTGTTGAGGGGCTCTGTGTGCATTTTGGAGCATGGCTTCATCCTTCTGCCAGTCATTTGACAGTTCTGCCTTAACCTTCACTTCCTGCTTGCGAAGCACCTCAAGGTCAACCAGAGATGAGAGCTTAGAGCAGTCTCAGGTCTTTCCTGTTCTGGGCATGTGCACAAACCTGTGCATCTGCTTGGCCTTCAAATTCCCGGGAATATGTCAGAGCTTTTCAAGGTCCCTATGCATATCTCATTCCTCTGATTTTCCTTTTAAACTTTTTGATTAGCCTATTGTTTTCCCCAAGTATTATCCACTGCCTCAGGCAGCCACAAAGTTAAACAATTGCCTCTATTTGTTTTCCACTAATGCTCCTGGGGAAAATGGTTATCATACTGGAGGAGTTTCAAGACGGATGGAGTCTTCCAAGGAACTGCTAGACAGATCAAATAATTCCAGACCTTTGTGAATAAGGTTTGAGGAGCTTCAACCCCATTCAGAAGTCAACTTTTCTCCAGAGAAGACTAGTTCCTTTCAGTGAATACTACTATTTAGAAACCAAGTTTGGATGCTACATGTTGTCATTGCAACTGAGGTGTCATTGCTTCCAGGCCCTATCAGTACAGGAGTAGGAAGTATATGTATGTGTATACATATACATAAACACACATATGTTGATTTCTTTACCTCTGTATATTAAAAACTTACACCAGTTACTCTAAATCCATCCCAATAGCACAGGGTTTATTCTGTCCTTTTGCCTTTTCATATTTGTTAACTCCTTTCTCTGATAGAAACCTGATCCCTCATCCTTAATATATTTACTGATTTGCTCAAATCCTTCCTGTATTTGTGAATTCACATACTTGCTAAAATTTATTTGTAACCCGAATCAATACTTGTGGTGCTTTTGCAGTCATTTGTGGACATGTGCAGGGGGTGAAAAATTTGAACTGCAACATGCATATTCCTGGCTGAGGTGATACTCTGACTTCTTGTTTTAGCTATTATGCTGTAAACAAGTATCCTTCTCATGGTCAATTTAGTGTCATGTTTTTTGCATTTTTGTGCTTTTGTTGGTGATTTCCCTGTTTAAAATCGCCCCCAGGTGTAGTGCTGAAGTGCTGTCTAGTGCTGCTAAGTGCAAAAAGGCTGTGATGTTTCTTGTGGAGAAGATTTGTGTGTTATAGATGAGTTTTGTTCAGGAGAGAGTTAGTGCTGTTGGCGCTGAGTTCAGTGTTAATGAATCAACAACATATTAAATAAGGTGTCTTTAAACAGAAACACACAAAACAAGTTCATGTATTGTTTGGTTGATGAAAATGTTGTGACCAGAGGCTTGCAGGAACCTAACCCTGTATTTTTCCCCTAGGAGCAATGGTTCAGTGTTTGCTAACTTAGTGTTTGTGGTCACTTTGTAAAACATAACTGTGGGGAGTAGGAGAATTGACTACCTGTAAAGCCTTTTCCAGCTCATGGGTGAGCAAAGGAAAATACTATGTATCTTAAAAACCACATGAAGAAAGAGTCTGGTCAGTGGACTAATTAAAGTGTAGTCACAAAAAGAGCTGATCTGTGAGAATATTTTCAAATACGATGTAAAATCACCTGCAAATCACAATATGCACAGGAAATACAAACATAAAACGTATCTTTAAAATTTTGGTTGAAGTGTTGATGAGGCAAAAGGATGATAAAACCAGTTCCCACTGAGTAATGGTGTTTATACTATCCTAAGTTAAAGCAATGTGTTTTGTTTTTTGTTTTTTTTTTTGCCGTATGCGGGCCTCTCACTGTTGTGGCCTCTCCCATTGCAGAGCACAGGCTCCCGATGCGCAGGCTCAGCGGCCATGGCTCACGGGCCCAGCCGCTCCGCGGCATGTGGGATCTTCCCAGACCGGGGCATGAACCCATGTCCCCTGCATCGGCAGTCAGATTCTCAACCATTGCGCCACCAGGGAAGCCCTAAAGCAATGATTTTAACCACTGGAATTTTTTTCTGAACTTGGGAGAACTGAGGTTTGCTAATTGTTATAGACCTAATGTATTAGTATCTATAAGAGGATGATAAGTACTTCCACAGATTTACTGATATATATTTATAAATGAAGTATTGGGAGAGGTGGAAAGGAAAAAGGACTTAGTAGAATCAGTAGAACCAGAACCTGGAGTCTAGGTTGAAGCAAATGAGCTCATGCTTTGGGTAGGAGAGAAGAAGAGAGTCCCAGAGGAACTCCAAGGGGATTAGCTTGTGTGGAGAGGAGCAGTAATTCTCAAACCAGAGAGTATGAGTCAGGTTTTGGAACTGCTGAGTGGAGAATGCAAGGCAGAGTATGTAAGTATATTGATGGGTCGGAGTCCAGTTGGTAAAGATCAGGTGTTTAAGTTTGACTACAGAGACACTTGGAGGCACTGCAAGCTTTTGAGAAAGGGAATTCCAGGTTCAAAGCAATATTTTAAGAAAATGGTTCTTGCTGCTGTGACAGTTTGCTGGGGAAAGAGGAGTTTACTTAACATAATTCAGTAACAGTTGTTAATAGCAATAGTGAAGCCTTTGTGTGTGTGTTTTACTGTTATTGAAGTGCTTTTACAGGTGGTCCTTGGGACGCTCCTGTGAGGTAGCTTTTATTATTCCCACTTTTAAGTAAGGGAAAATGGAGGTCCAGAGTTTTGAGTAACTAGTTCAGGGTCACACAGCTATTTAATGGTAGGCTTGCGATTCAGATACCCTTTCTGCTACACCTCAGTTTCAATTAAGGATTTCGACAAAGAATTGTTGTTGTAGGATTGGAGAAGGAAAGAAAACAGCAGCTGATTAGTACTTTCTTCTAATAAGATGTGATTTAAAGTATTGGCATGAAACCAAGTAGAGTCAAATGTTACAGAGAAAATTTTTATTGACATTGGAAAAAATATGATGAAATTCTTCAGAAAATCTTCCAAAAGTTTGCATTGTTCCTACTTGTAATTTCCTCTTACCTTACCCCCACCCCCACTCCGCTTTGGGCCTGAATCTGCTGAAGTTTCATCTTAGCACGTATTTACATTTTTAGGAAAGGAACATCTGACATGGAATGATCTGGTAAATGTGTCAGCTGTTAGTAAACAAGAAGCCAGTAATTGTATCTCATTTGAAAACAATCCCAACAGGTCAAACCTCAGCTGAAATAAAATCCTATTTTTAAGCTTTACTTTTAATTTGAAACATAAGTTGCTGTGAGTAGCCTATTAGAAACAGTTACACAACTTTAGAAAGCATCTCTAGGTTTAAAATTCTAATACCTTTCTCCCCTTTACCCCTGGCCCTTCCTGCCTAGTCATGAGGAAATGGAGATTCAGATTCAACTTAATATTTATTGAGTTGGACATACTGCAAAGGACATTTTTTTCCTTAAAATCCTGAGAGGTAGGGATTTTTATTTATTTTATGGAAGAGGCAACAAAGGCTCATAGCTCACTGACAGGGGAGCCAAGAGTCAAATCAGTGCTTTCTGATTCCAAGTACAGGACTCTTCCCATAGTATTATGCTGTATTTTAATTGGTTCAAGACTAGGTCATAGAGTGGTAGAGCTAGAAGGGACTTTGGGGATATTTCCTCTACCCTTTCATCCCATAAATGAGCATGGATCCAGGAGCTGGGCTTTCTGGATTCAAATCTTAACCCCGCTATTTATTAACCATGTGACCTTGGGAAGTTACTTATCCATACTTCCATTTCTTTATCCATATACGTGGAATAATAGCAATATACCTAAGTCATTGGGTGGTGATTATGAGGTTTAAATGAGTTCATATATGTAAAGTACCTGGCACATAGTAAGTGTTTATAAGTATTACTAATATTTGTTAAGAGGAAACTGAGTATCATAAAGGTGTAATTACTTCTAAAGATTATATTAAAGTAGCTGAGTTTAAACTAGGATCCGGATCTTTGACTCCTACTATTGTAGTTGATGGTTGGCAAAGTGTTTTCAGATAGTTTGGTATATCCAGTCCTCATTATGGCTCTATAAAGTCTACAGGCCAAGTGAAAGAAACCCTTCGATCTCCCAAAGTTGGTTTCTAGGATAGAGATTTCCAGTGCTGTGTACGTGGATGCCATTTATACAGTGGGTTGTATTTCAGCTTCATAAAGTAAAGCAGGCTTCTCATTTAGCAAGGTAGAGCTTCTCCTTTCTCCAGCCTAACCTTTCACTTTAGTCCAGAGACCTTTTTGAGGTCAATTAATGCCAGAGGGAAAAATTGGACCTCAGTCATAGCTCTAACAGCCACTTAATCTCCCTTTGTCTTGGAAATCAAATTGCCCAAGTGTGTTTTCCCACCCTAAAAATTTCAGCCCATGGGGCTTCCCTGGTGGCACAGTGGTTGAGAGTCTGCCTGCCGATTCAGCGGACACGGGTTCGTGCCCCGCTCCGGGAAGATCCCACATGCCGCGGAGTGGCTGGGCCCGTGAGCCATGGCCGCTGAGCCTCCGCGTCCGGAGCCTGTGCTCCGCAATGGGAGAGGCCACAACAGTGAGAGGCCCGCATACCGCAAAAAAATAAAAAATAAAAATTTCAGCCTTAGTTTCTTCATCCTTTTGGGGTTAATGGTAATCCTGGCACTGTTCACTGTAAAGGGATTTTATGAAGAGCTTATAAATCAGTGTTTATGAAAAGGAATTGCAAACCCTGATTTAAATGATAAGCTAACTGTAAAATGCCTGAAATAGGTTTATTTTGTTACTTTCCTGAGAGGGAGCTCATGTCCTCCAGTTTGGGTCAGCTGTTACCAGAATTCGTCTAGTCCGTGGTAGGCAGGGGTACATTTTATCCTTGGAGAGGTGAGCATGGGGAGGCTTGGTCCTAGTCCTGTTTTGGAAATTCTCCTTTCATGTGCCCTGTTCTGGCAGAATTTCTAGACTTAGGTATGCTCTTTGCCTTCTACACATGGAGTCTGATATAGATTCCTGACAAACTATTTTTTTCTTTCTCTAGAGGAACCGGATTAGCATCTCCCAGTGGGTTCCAGTATGCAGCCGATTGCTACTTGTGTCTCATACACAGGGACAGTGGGGCAGGGCTCTGTCTGGTACTTCCCAGGTAAGATTTGTTATTCCTTTGCTTGGTATGAAAAAACCTTAGTGTTTATGTGCAAATGTCATGTATTTATAGATTAACCAACCAAATTGTGTGATGGAAAAACCTCATGAGACCACTTCTGGGTCTCTGTGGTGCCAGCTCAGGACTGATTCCTACTGTATGGTGTCTAGGGCGTTGCTTCTAAATACCCCAGCAGTGGAACTTAGCCTAGGATACCATGCTACAGTCTGATGATTTTTACTGTTGGGAGTGTTTCCAGATATTCATCTCAGAGTTAACTTTTCTTCAGTTTTCTTTTTGTAGCCACTTTATGCCGCTTTTATTTGGGGTAAGAAGTGTTTCTTCATTTTTTTCCTTTTTATGAACATAAAAATCCAAGGAACAATTATTTCAGGCCTTAGTTTACCACTGATCACATGATTCTTTACAAAGTAGTTTACTTTGGACCCTCCTTGAGAGTTTTTTCTCCTGATTTTTGTTGATTGTACAAATAATTTAGTAATAAAGGAAATAAAAATCACCCATGACTTCAAACCTGAAAACATTTGCTGGTTCTTTTCCAGTCCTTAAGTATGTATGTGTGTACTAATTTTTTCCCTCGGTACCTTAACAAATATCCACAGAATTTTATGTTCTGGTGCTTTTTCACTTATTAGAGCAGACATTATTCATGTTGTTAGATAGATTTCATAATTAATTTTTTAAATGGCTACATGTTATTTATTTAACCTTTGTTTATATTAAAATTATCTACAGATTTTTTGTAGACTTTAATGTGGTTACCATTTTATTGTTATATAGTATTTCTCATTTTTAATTATTTATTAAAGATGAACTTCTAGGAGGGTGTACCCTAGGTCAAAGGGTATAAGCAGTTTTCCTCTCCAAAAAGTTGTTTTAATTTATACTGCCACCAGCAAGTTTATATAACTAGTTTTTCATCATTACCTCCCCTAAATTGGGTGTTTTAAAAAAATTTAAACTAATTGGGTAGAAAATGTTACCTTGTTTTGCTTTGCATTTCTTTATCAGGGTTAAACATTTTTCTGTTTATCAGTTATATTCTGGTTTGTAAAAATTACATATTTACATCATTTCTCTGTTTATCTACTGGGAATTTATTTTCATTACCAATTTATGTAAATTCCTTTTATAGCCATTCACTTTCTTTCTCATATTTAATGCAATGAAAAATTATTTTTGATGTATATAATTATATATTATATAATTTAAATAAATAAATAAAATATATTAAAATACTTAAAATATAGAGTAATTCCCTCCAGCTAGTGTATAAGCCTTGCCCTTCTGAGGACATGTCTTATTTTTACCTGTATTTCCTGGGCTTCTCACTAAGTCTGGCACAGAGAAGGCACTAAATGTATGTTGAATGAATGAAGAATATGCTTGTGCAAAAGAGGCATCTACTTTGGGTAGTCATGTAGCTGTTTCTTTTCAGAGTTGGGCTAGGTTCTATTTTTATTTTTATTTCTGTGCACTGGAAAATTTTAGTAGAATTTATCCTATAGTTCTAAATCATTTGTAAATAATGTGTGCAGAGATGGTGGAAGGAGGAACTCATTATATCAGTCTCTGAGTTGTGCCTCATTCTTTGAATCAATAAACATTTATTGGGTACCTAATATATACCAGATACTATATTAGGCTCTGGGATGGCATTATAGAGAAACATCCATGTAAATAACTTAAAATTGTTTATCTCATGCTGACAAGATTATAAATAAACTGGACATTTTGTCATATTGACGTTACCTCACTGGTACATCTTCCCATCTTTGAGTTCTCCTGGTTGGAAAACTCTGCTTCAGAATGACATCCTTAGGTACATATCTGACAGGGAGGCAGATTTGGCTTAGAATGAGGAAGAACTTTGTGTTAACTAGAATTGTGGTGTAATGGGATGTGTTGGCTGTATTTTAACAAAGTAAATTTACTTTTACTGGAAGTATTCAAGCAATGATTGGAAGGCTATGTTAGGGGCTTGACATAAAAGTATCCTCCATTGGATGAGTGGTAGTATCAGATGATCTCTAAGGTAATGTCCAATGCTATAATCCTATTATCATTTTCAAAAGGCTAGGGACATTGGACTCTAATCTGTCTTTTCTAAGTAACCTCTTGAAGTTCTGTCATACTTTGATGAGTCTACTTAAAAAGTTTTTTTTAGGGCTTCCCTGGTGGCTCAGTGGTTGAGAGTCCGCCTGCCGATGCAGGGGACACGCCTTCGTGCCCCGGTCTAGGAAGATCCCACGTGCGGCGGAGCGGCTGGGCCCGTGAGCCATGGCCGCTGAGCCTGCGCATCTGGAGCCTGTGCTCTGCAATGGGAGAGGCCACAACAGTGAGAGGCCCGCGTACCGCAAAAAAAAAAAAAAAGTTTTTTTTAATTTTTGAAATAATTTAAACTTCCAGAAAAGTTATAAAAATGGTAGTGTTCCCTTATACCCTTCATCTAGCTTCCTCTAATGTTAGCATCTTATAGCAATTATTGAAACCAGGAAGTGAACATTGATGTGATACTATTAACTAATCTATACACCTTATTCCAATTTTACTTTTTTTCCCCATTAATGTCCTTTTTTTGGTCTCTCAATTGGGGTTCATCTAATATTTTCTTAAAATTAGATTGAGGCTATGCGTTTTTGGCAAAAGTGATATTGTTTCCTTCTCAGTGGGTCACATCAGGGGATACATGATGCCAGTTATTACTGGTGATGTTAACTTTGATGACTTGGTTATTAAATTGGTGTCCGTCAGCTTCCTCTACTATAAAGTACTATTTTCCCCTTTGTAATTAGTAGGTGTCTTGTGAGAAGATACTTTGAGATTATGCAAATATCCTGTTTCTCATCATACTTTCTTTTTTTGAAGTTTTTAAAATAATTTTTATTGAAATATAGTTGATTTACAATGTTGTGGGGTTTTTTTGGGTTTTTTTGGCTGCATTGGGTCTTTGTGGTGCACGGGCTTCTCATTTTGGTGGCTTCTCTCGTTGTGGCTCGCAGGCTCTAGAGCCCAGGTTCAGTAGTTGCGGCTCACAGGCTTAGTTGCTCCGCAGCATGTGGGATCTTCCCGGACCAGGGGTCGAACCCGTGTCCCCTGCATTGGCAGGCGGATTCTTAACCACTGTGCCACTAGGGAAGCCCCAGGAGGTGGAGTTTTGATAAAAACTTTTATTTCAACTATTTTGTTCCTTTTTTTGCATAAATATAAAAATGTTCCAAAATTTCCAAGATCTTAGAAGATAGTGACTGAAAGGATCAATCAGTGATGTTCATTTTAAAGGATTAAGAAAAGGCCCCAAAACTACAAAAGATGAAGCAGCCTAAGCTGAATAATTTATCACAACAACTTGTAAATGTTTGTGTAAAATGTCTTATAAGGGTTTATTGTTGGGTCTGTGGGCACCCAGGGGTGAGGGGTGGGAGCAGGATTTCTTTCTTTTTTAAGGCTGTATAATATTCCATTGTATCTATCTATCTATCTATCTATATCTATATCTGTATATCTATGCCACAGTTTCTTTATCCATTCTTCTGTCAGTGGGCATTTGGGTTACTGCCATATCTTGGCTATTGTGAATAATGCTGCAGTGAACATAAGTGTGCAAGCATCTCTCCAAGATCCTGCTTTGAATTTTTTTGGATATATACCCAGAAGTGGGATTGTGGTATCATGTGGTAATTCTATTTATGGTTCTTGACTGCGACAGTCATTACTATGGTGTTTGCTTGATGGTCATTTTTGAATTCCATCATTTCCTACTACATTTCTTGATTGGAATTCTACTGTAAGGAAGAGCTGTCACTTTCTCTCCATTTATTTATTTATTCGATTGTTTTGTTTGTATCAGTATGAGCTAATGGATATTTATTCTGTGAGTTATAATACATTATTCTCATTATTTTGTTATCAAATTGTTCCATGTTTGGCTGTTGAGAACTCCTTCAAGTTCCTTTCTACGTGCCTTCATTTTTTGAACACTTCCTTGTTTCTTGGCACCACAAGATGTTTCAGGTTCATGTTGTATTTTCTTTGCTCTAGCCCTAGAGTTAACAGTTTCCCCCCAGGAGCCCTGGTTCCTTTTATTGGAGAATGATATTTGGAATATTCAGAAATTAAGATCTGGGTGCTAAGTGTACATGAGCCAGTGTTGTTGAACTCTACGCAGGTTTTTGAAATCAGTTAGATATAGGGCAAAGAAGATAGCTCTGAATACATGTTTTACCCCTTAATGAACTTTACTTCTTTGAGCCTTAGTGTTCTTATTTCTAAAATGGGAAAAAATAGTATCAACTTTTCGAGGTTGTTGTGAGATAACATAAGTAAAACAGCAAGTGTACAGGTGCTGGGCATATGGGAGATCTTCAGTAACTTGTAACTGCTATTTTTGTTGCTATTTATGTTCATGCTACTTGGGTAAATGTTCTCCTCACCTTGTAAATTGAAACTTAAAAAAAAATTTTTTTTTTAATCCTAAAACTACCTTAAGCAAGTTGCACCCTCTCCCTGTGTCTTAGTTTCCTCATCTGTGAAAGGAAAAGGTAGGACTTAGAAGATCTCTGAGATTCCTTCCAGAAGATCTCTGAGATTCCTTCCAGCTCAAGTGTTGTTATTCTAAGTTACTCCTTAGTTCTTCAGTTGCTTTTTCTCCAAGCTAAACAGCTTCAATTTATTTTAACCTTTCCACTAGGACCTTTTATTCATCTCTTTGATCATTCCTGTGGTTCTTTTCTGGACCTTCTCCAGATTGTCCTTCTATTTGGAAAAAAAAAAAAAAACTCCACCTAGTTTTTATTGAGTGCCTACTCCATGCCCAGAATGGTGTTGAGCAATGGGACAGAAAATAAAAGAAGTATAAGATAGACTGTCTCCTGGTGGAGCTTATAGCTTCGCTGAAAGGACAAGATACATATAGTGTTGAAGAATTGCTTGAGTCCTGCCCTCCTTTTTCCTTTCCTTTCCTTTCTCTTTTCCTTTCCCTTTTTCTTTCTTTCTTTTTTCTTTCCCTTTCTTTCTTTCTTCCTTCCTTCCTTTCTTTTCTTTCTCTTTTTCTTTCTTTCTTTCTTTTCTTTTCTTTCCTTCCTTCCTTCCTTCCTTCCTTCTCTCTCTCTCTCTCTCTCTCTTTCTGTCTCTTCCCTCTCTCTCTCTCCCCCTCTCTCCCTCCCTCTATCAGGGAGGTCTTTTCATTTTTAGAACCTTTTAGGAAGCAAAAAATAAAAGCAAAATCTTAATATGTCTTTTTTCTTAAAAAAATAAATTTATTTATTTATTTTCGGCTGTGTTGGGTCTTCATTGCTGCGCACGGGCTTTTCTCTAGTTGTGGCGAGCGGGGGCTACTCTTTGTTGCGGCACGCAGGCTTCTCATTGCAGTGGCTTCTCGTTGTGGAGCATGGGCTCTAGGAGCACAGGCTTTAGTAGTTATGGCATGTGGGCTCAGTGGTTGTGGCTTGTGGACTCTAGAGTGCAGGCTCACTAGTTGTGGCACATGGGCTTAGTTGCTCCGTGGCATTCAGGATCTTCCCGGACCAGGGCTTGAACCCATGTCACCTGCATTGGCAGGCGGATTCTTAACCACTGCACCACCAGGGAAGCCCAAGGGAACCTTCTTGTACTGTTGGTGGGAATGTAAATTGATACAGCCACTATGGAGAACAGTATGGAGGTTCCTTAAAAAACTAAAAATAGAACTACTGTATGACCCAGCAATCCCACTACTGGGCATATACCCAGAGAAAAGCATAATTCAAAAAGACACATGTACCCCAATGTTCATTGCAGCACTATTTACAATAGCCAAGATATGGAAGCAACCTAAATGTCCATCGACAGAGGAATGCATAAAGAAGATGTGGTATATATATACAACGGCATATTAGCCATAAAAAGGAACAAATTTGGGTCATTTGTAGAGACGTGGGTGAACCTAGAGACTGTCATACAGAGTGAAGTAAGAAAGAGAAAAGCAAACATCATATATTAACGCATATATGTGGAATCTAGAAAAATGGTGTAGATGATCTTATTTGCAAAACAAATAGAGACACAGACGTAGAGAACAAACGTATGGACACCAAGGGGGAAGGGGGGTGGGGTGAATTGGGAGATTGGGACTGACATATATACACTATTGATACTATGTATAAAATAGATAACTAATGAGAACCTACTGTGTAGCTCAGGGAACTCTACTTAGTGCTCTGTGGTGACCTAAATGGGAAGGAAATCCCAAAATGAGGGGATATATGTACATGTATAGCTGATTCACTTTGCCATATAGTAGAAACTTGGTGTCCATACGTTTGTTCTCTACGTCTGTCTCTATTTCTGTTTTGCAGATAAGATCATCTATACCAGTTTTCTAGATTCCACATATATGCATTAATATATGATATTTGTTTTTCTCTTTATGACCTGCTTCACTCTATATGACATTTATTTATTGATGGATATTTAGATTGCTTCCAGTTGGGCTTTTATTGATAGTGCTTTTATGAACATACTTGTACATGTTTTTTTGTGAATATATGTACACATTTCTGTTGGGATATACACTTAGGAATGAAATTGTTGAATCTTACAGAATGTATACATTCAGCTTCATAGATACTGCCAAATAATTTTCCAAAGTGACTGTACCATTTTACACTACCATCGGCAGAGTATGAGAGTTCTAGTTGCTCTGTATCCTTTCTAGCACTTTGTGTGTGTGTGTGTGTGTGTGTGTGTGTGTGTGTTTGGTGGGTGGTCTTTAAACATTTTTAAATGTGATGTTCGGTTCTCTTTCTTGTGTAGTGAGTTTTCTTTCTCTTCTCCACAACATTATGAGCTCCATAGGATAGTAATTGTTTTATCTTAAAAACTGGCACAAGGGCTGGCATATTGTGGGTATTTAATAAAGGTTTGATAAATGAAACATGTATGCATGGCATGTGTGTGGATAAGAACAAGAAGGATATAATAAGAAATACCATACAGGTGGTTGGGTTTGTTCATTCAACAAATGTTTGAGGGTTTCCTGTGTATAATACACTGTACTTGATTCTGGTACTACACCTAGTTCCTACCTTCATGGATATTTTTGGTGGTGGTGATAGAAAATAAGAGTGTGTAATAAATATATAATTGTACATTGTAATGAGTACTATGAGTAAAGTGAACAGGGTACTGCTATGATAGAGAATAATGGGATGATAAGAAACTATTTTAGATAAAGTGGTCAGAAAAGGCCTCTTTGAAAAAGTGACATTTGAGTATTTTGGGGTATTTTTTCTCTTTCACAGAAAGTTACTTGATATCTTTTTGGTTTAAACAGAGGAAAAATTAATGTTTTTAAAGGTCAAGGGAATCTTTTCGGGGGGCAAGGGCAAGAATGGGTAATACAAAAAGTAAGGAGCTATAGGGGAAGAAAAAGATCATGACATACACCTTGCCCCAAAGCACAGCTTGTTGAAACTGCTGTTAGTTGTGTTCTTTGAGCCTGTTTAAGTGCTTCATGTTCTAGTGGACCATTACACTGATATATGTGATGTAATGGGAGGTGTTCTGTGTTTAGTCTCTGTGTTACAAAGCCTGCTTGATACCTGTGAATTAAAGCATAAGTGTTCTTGGGACTGACCAGAAGAATCCTGACTAATCTTTTAATATCCTTGTTTGGAAAGAAAAGTAAATAGTAACTCTCCACATTTAGAAATTCTATTTTTTTCCTTCATTAGGATTAAAGAAAAAATCATTTTCATTTCATGTGTCCCATCTCTTGGAATAAGCCAGAATTGAACCCTCCTGCTGCTCCTTTCCCACCCCTTTATATTGTAAAGGAAATAAAACATTACTGAGAGTTTGGAAACTAGATTCTTAAACACTTCTGTAATTCTACCAGCATAGCAAAATAACTCTTTCATTTCTGTGTGTTCCTTTTTAGACTTGCCCCTATGCATTCATGTGTTTACCTATAATTTTATACATATTGTAAGTGTTTTCATGTTGCTAAAAATAATAATCTCTAATGTAAACTGTGGACTTTAGGTGATAATGTGTCAGTGTAGGTTCATCCATTGTAACAAATGTACCACTCTGCTGGGGGATGTTGATAGTGGAGGATGTTGTGGCTGTGTGGGAGGGGGTATATGGGAGCAGTCTGTACTTTCTGCTCATTTTTGGTGTGAACCTAAAACTGCTTTTAAAAATAAAGCCTATTAAAAATCTGATTATCTGATTTCCCATTGGGTGACTGTACCTTAATTTAATTAACCACCTCCTTTCTTATTGGACTTATTCCCCAGTTTTTACTCTTGTGAACAATGCTACAATGAGGATCTCTTGCATAGTTTTTTTCCTTAGGAATTTATTTTCAAAACTATGTTTACTCGTCTTGATTATAATAATACCAACCTGGTAGGATTGTGGTGAGGATTACAGAAGGTAATATATGTAAGGCAAATACATAGTGCCTGGCATATAATTTTAACTAATGTCTATTATATTGCCAAAGTGCTTTCAAATGCAGTGTGAACATTGGAGGAAGACAGTTCTGATCTGAACGACAATGATGTTGATAATGATGGTGATGATGAAGACTTTTACTGTTTATTGAGTACCTATTTTGTGAAAGGTACTTTACGTTCTTTTACTTATTCAGTTATTCAGCAGATGTTTATTGAGCATGTAGTAGGCAACATTAGGAATTGAGTTAAACAAGGCTAGAAAGATTCTGTATTTTTTACTTTGAAACAACTCTGATCACACTAACCCTCTAAGTGAATGGTCAGTGTTGCTTACCTCTGTTTTTTTTTTTTTTTTTTTAAATCCCCCAGTGGCCCCAGATGAGCCAGGCCCTAGCATGTGGTGGATCAGTAGTAGACATTCAGCTAAGTAGGAAGTATCATACCACAAATAAGGTGAGACTTACAAGTTCTTTCTATGTCTATAGCGTGCTTTCACACAAGTGTTCTTACTTGAAATTCAGCAAAATTGTTAGCTGGATGAGGCAAGAAATTTTATCAGATGCAGAAGGTGAGGCTCAGGGAAGTAAAGTGACTTGCCCGAGGTCACAAGGATGGGAAGAGACAGACCAACTGAATATTGGAACCTAAGGTGTCTGATCCCGTGTCCTATATTTCTTCCATTGTACTCTCTTGCTTAGAAAACACTTTAGAGAAAAAGTGTCGTAGATTTTTTTATATGTTAAAAATAAAGTAATATTTAACTGATGGAGAATTTCTTATTGGATGTATAGCCTGCCTTCATTTAGAGAGGATTAGCATTAGAATAGGTTTTCCTTTGAATTTATTTGCAAACTACAAAACTATATCTCCTATAGTCATTAATAAAAAATAAAAGAGTTTAAAAACATTTATTCAGTGCATGCTTTGATTGATTATGACTTTGAATGACTTTTGACTGCTTTCAGACAGTATTTTTCTTTCCTTTTCCCATAATGTCAATAAACATAGAACATGTTTCTCAGAATTGTTCTTTGGGAGGTTGGGATCAAGATTTCTTTTTTAAAGTACTCTTTTCCATAGAACTTTTATTCTGATACCCCAAATCTATCATTTCCTAGACATGAGTTCATAGACATATGGTCAGTGAGGTGGGTATGTCTGCTCTGGAATTTGGAGGACACCTATTAGGGTTCCAGATGTGTTTGTACTGAGTGATAAGGTACCCAGAAAAATGAGAATGAAAAATTCTAGGTTTAAAAAAAAAAAAATCTAAGCAATAAAAAATGCCCTTAGACCCTAGTGAGAAATAAAAGCATTCTTTTAAAAAAACTTTTTTGCAACTAATTTTGGTTTCCTTCTTTTTGAATAAATAGCTTTCTTCTACCAAGGATTCCCCACAGCCTGTTGAGGAGAAGGTTGGTGCCTTCACAAAGATAATAGAAGCCATGGGATTCACAGGACCTTTGAAATACAGTAAATGGGTAAAGTCTTTTAAGTTGTTTTCATTTTTCTTCTTGAGCTTTGTGCTTTCTGCTCTTCACAGAAGAATTTTTTAAAGCTTCTGCTTTGCTTTTTGTGAAATACTTATATTATTTTGAGAGCTTCAAAATATGTTGTTGTCCCCTTGCCCCCCGTTCCAGGTCAGGTCTATACAGCATGTGGGGCTGAAATAGTCCCTCTACTCCCTTAACCTGATTCCTTAGAAGTATCTCAGTAGCAGGCAATCCAATAACACTGGTCTTTCCAGGTCTTTGCTACATGTTATGCCATATAGATGAGTTCTCAGAAGTTAGATGGGCCAAATGTTTTGATGGGCACTGCTCTTAAGGAAACACTCTCTGTGATTCATAAGTGATTTTCCCTAGGTCATTGTAATGACTTCCTTTAAAATTTTCCTAATAAGCATTTTTAAAATTAATCAATTCTATGATTTATTGTAATTCATATTTTATTATGAGGGCTGTTTGCTAACTGTGTCATTCCTAATCAGGTCTTGGCCTAGCATGTTATCTGTTTTATGGTACTTGCTATAAATGAATGAATGTCCTCTCTACATCAGGTGCTACTGCCCCTGGACTTTTATAGCAATGCCTCTAACCAATTAAAATAATAAAACACAAGTCATTGGGTTTTTCTCAGCCCAGTTATCTCCTAGTACTACTGTTTCTCTCTACAGTTATGGCAAAAGTACCTTTTAATACTTTTCAAGGTTGCTAGAATGTTGGATAAGCCTAATCAGTCATAAGTTATATATTAAAGCAAACCAACAAAAAGCAGTAGGGAAGACTTTTCTAGAAAACATTATAACTTTGCCCAAAATGACTAAATTATTCCAGTTACACCATTTTAACAAGTTGGAGTTAAATTAGAATTTCAATTTTATTGTGAACTTTACTTTTAGTTTCTTCTTATAATATCTGGCTCTCTTCCTAACAGTTCTCACTGTAGCAAATATAGGCTTCTCTCTATAATCTCCGTTTTACATAAATTGAACAGTGATTCCACAAGCATTTTGTTTGTAAGGGGCTTTGAAAAGTATAGAAGATAGCACACACATAACTAGGTTATAATGATGTCCTTGAGACCCTAAGGTTATGAAGTGTCTTCTTAATCATTAATGAAATATTAGTTATGCTCATTAAAGTTATCTTTTTTTACATCATAATTCTTGACAAATGATAATCACTGGTATATTTGGTAATATTATTAACCAGGATCTTTTCCTTTATTAAAAAAATATTTGCGATAATACATTTGGATTGAAAAACTTAAAATGTGTGTTTTGTTTGAAAGTAAGAAATTAAAAGGTAAATGAGAGCAGAAAGAAAGAAAGAAAAGAGAAAAAGTTTACTGTTTTATTCATTTCTTGATGGTTGAGTTCCACTTGGTTGCTTCCATATGCTTTGTCTCGTCCGTATTTTTATGATTCCAGGGGCAAAGTTGGCTACCATTTGGAGGATTACTAACTCATCAGGAAAATTTCTTCACTGTTTAAGTTAGTCTCTGATTTTTCTTGGTTCCCTTGTGACCTCAACTAAGTCCCTAATATTTGCATTTAAAAACTCTTTTGTGATGTGGCATTGTCTACTTCCTGTAACCTTCATTTTTTAAATTTGTAACATCAAAACATCAAAGTATGACATTCTAGTATATTTTGGGTGGGAAGATGTAGGTATAATTTTCCATATTGAAAGATTGAGAGCCCTTTTCAGCAAATGTTGACTCAGAAATCTGTGGCAGACACGTGTATTGGGTTGCACTGGCAAGAATCTTTGAATTTTGTGTTTTCTCATGTCTTTCATTAGGGAGTAAAATGTCTGCTTGTCTCTGCATCAGCAGTATCAGCCAGCTTTCCTCCATCTTTTTATGTAATGTTTTCATGTGTAGTTCCATTTTTCTTCTAGATCCATATTTAGGAATTTAAATGTGGCTTTCCCTTACCTATTTGATTATCCTGAAATAACCATTCTTTTTCATTATCTTTATGGAGCAATATCAGATAAGATAAGGATAACATTTAACAGATTGAGCCACATGTCATTGAATAGGCGGTTTTCAGATTAGCATTAAGCCAAAAAGTTATTCCTGTTCTGAAGGACACTGACAAACTGGAATGCATTCAGAAGTGGGCAGTGAGCCTTGTGAAGGCTTCAGAAACTGTTGAATGCAGAGTGGTTGAAGGAAATAGGGATACTTTGCCTGGAAAAGAGAAGACATAATGGTTCTTCTCAGTGTTTGAGGGGCAAATGTAAAAAAAATGGAGACTTAATCTGAGGTATTCCAGTGTGCAGATAGTGTTTACTGAATGTTACATGAAGCAGATTTATGTTCAATATAACAAAACTTTAGCAAGAGTTGTCCTCCAGTGGGATAGGTAGCCTCACAAGGTCATTGGACTTGTTTGAACAGGGGCCCAGATAGTTGACCATGAATCAAGAATGCTGTAGAAGGAATTCCAGTACAGAATAGAAAGTTCAAATGACTTCAAAGCCCCTTCCAACTCTCACACAGTTGTTTTAGTGTAAGCCTTTTACTAGATTCGTTTTTTTATCTTGTGGGATGGTACAAAATGCATCAGTTAGTGGGAGAGCTGATTTTCATTTCCTAAACCTGTCTTAGGTGCTTGTGTTTTAGTCAAGTAGACTGATGAAGTCTTCCAAAGTTAGAATGAAGTCATCTGAGGACCAGAACAATTTGTATTGACTGGATGGAAATTTAGTCCACCTACTTCTTTAACTTATATTAATGCATGAATCTTGAAGAGGTTCTTTCCCTGAGTTGTTATTTCCAGTCCCTGTGTGATGGTCTTAAGGGACTTGCTTTAGAGATTTGTCCAGGAAAATGGCTCACCCAAGTATAAAGGTTTGGCCTCGCTGCAGGAAAAGTGAGGAACTCTAAAATGCTCCTGATTGCTGCAGTATGAGCACTGTATACATACACTGGCCAATCTGGTGAAGTCTTCATTATTTGTAATGAATGCTTGCTTCATGAACATGTTGTGGGGAAAAACCTCTTTCTCATGGAACGATTTGGGCCTTGGAGGCAAGTGTGCTTTTCCTTAGGCAGAGTGATTAATTATGAACCAGAATCAGAAGGAAACTGCCGAGTTAAAAAAAAAAATCAAGACACAGGCCATTAGGAATTTTACTTAAAATTATAAATGTATTGATAGTTGAACTAGGCCTTAAGTTCCATGAAAAGAGTTTTTAACTGCTTTGTTTACTGCTGTATTCCTAGTGTCCAAATCGGTTTTAGGCACTGAGTTCGGTGCTCAATAAATTATTTGTTGACTGGAACAAAAGCTTATAGATGTCCTAAACTCTCTGTTTCAAGGATAGGAATAGGCCTGTCAAGGCCAAAGCATTAGGATAACGATATCATTAGGATATCATTAGTTTGGTGATGGTACAAACCAGTGCTTCCCCAAATGTGTTCTATGTCACATACTTCCAAGAACCTCAGGTGTTAAAAAGTTAAACATGCTTCTTTTGTAGACTGCTGATACGGTGAATTACACTTATTGATTTGTGAATGTTGAATCAACTTGGCATTCCTGGGATAAATCCCAGTTGATCATGATATGATCTCCTTTTAAAATATTGATGTTAGTATTTTGTTAAGGAGTTTTGGATCTATGCTTATGAAGGCTATGGTTTTGTAGTTTTGTTTTCTTCTGATGACTGGTTTTGACACCAGGGTAATGTTGGCTCATAGAATGAGCTGGAAAGTGGTCTTTCGTCTTTTTTTCTGGAAGAGTTTGTGTAGATTTGGTATCATTTCTTTAGATATTCAATAGAATTCTCTAGTGATGCCATCAAGCCTGGAGTTTTCTTTGGGGAAAGGTTTTTAGCCACAAATCCAATTTTTAAAATAGAGATAGGACTATTCATGTTATTTATTTATTCTAGTGAGCTTTGGTAGTTGGTATCTTTCAATGAATTTGTCCATTTCATCTGAGTAGTCACATTTATTGACCTAAAGTTGTTCAAAATATTCCCTTATTATCCTATTAATATCTTTAGGATATGTAGTGATGTTCCTCTCCTCTCTGATTCCTGATGTTGGTAATTTGTATCTTCTCTGTTTTTCCTTTTTTTCCCCCCTAGATCAGTTCTACGAAATTTTTGTCAATTTTATTGATATTTTCAGAGAACCAGCTCTGGCCTCTTTTGATTTTCTGTGTTATTTTTCTGTCTTCAATTTCACTGATTTCTGCTCTTATCTTTATATATCATTCTTTCTGCTTGCTTTTAGGTTTAATTTGCTCTTTCTTTTTAGTGTCTCACCATTTGTTTAAATGTGGACTTCCAATGCTGATTTACTGCTCATATAAGTATATCTGATTTCCATTTGTTATATGTTCTGTTCTGTTTTCGCCCATATGAACTTTAGACTAAAATCATTGAAAACTTAACATTAGCAAATGAAAAAATCTTAATTGCAATCAAAGACATAATACTTTAATTTATTATAGGTATTTCTGCCCATCAGAAACTGAAATATAAATATTATATAGTATTGGATATAGTATATCCTTGGTGACTTTGAACCTTAATAACCAAACAGCTCTGCTAAAATTCTAGGTTGGTTTTTCTTCAGTTGCTATGCCATTCTCTTTGCATATACATATTTTTTAGTCTGTGTATATTTGAGTAATTTTCTCTGTCATTTTAAGGAAAAATAAGCTTCTACGAGCCTTTTGTTGATGGACTAATTTAATTGTATCCTGAAGGAAATATTTTGAAAGCCCTTAGAAATTCTTCTTCTTTTAGCACTGAGTTGGTCTTCAGACCTACAGTCAACCCTTACAAGAATTTATTTTTCATTTTTAGGTTTTTGTGAAGGCATAATGTACATACAGTAAAATATACAAATCTTAAGTATACAGCTCAGTGAATAAATTAAAACCACCACCCAGATCAAGATTCTAAGAGAATTCTTAGTGCTTTGGGGAATAGTAAAAGGTTGATCCTTTTACTATATTTTACATTCATTAGAAACTCTTATTTATAAACATAGTATTCTGTTAATCAGCAAACTATAAAACTAGGGAAAACATAAAAAAAAGTGACCCCCTCCCTTCAGGGAAAAAAAAGACAGAATAGTTAATAGGGCTTCTGAGGAAAGATCAAAGGATGGAGGGTTTTGTTTGTTTGATTTTGGTAAGGAGAATGGGTAATTTTTTTAATATAAAGGGTTTCAGATTATAAAGAATTAATGTGGATGGTTCTGAATGGTGGTTTAGAGGCTGAAACGTGGTGAAATGGGTTTGAATTAAAGGAGAGAGTTCGTCTAAATATTGGGAAAACCTTTTTGACATTTTGATGCCAAAATCGTAAAATTGTGTGAAGTCTGTGAATGGCTAGAGACAGGTTTGGACCCATCCTTCTAGTTGAAAAGCATATAAGATTCTGTGACCTACATCTAATGGCAGTAGAACATTCACTTGGTCATGTCTTGAGTTTGGTTTTATTTTCTTTGTCTAGAAGATTAAGATTGCGGCCCTGCGCATGTATACTAGCTGTGTGGAGAAAACTGACTTCGAGGAATTCTTTCGAAGTAAGTTACTATTTTTTTTTTTTTTTGTAAGTTACTATTTTTGATAGCTGTGAAAAGGAAAATAAATCTACTTTTCATTTTTATGATTGTGTCTTTGTAGGATCGGGTTTCTTTTTAAGTTACCAGTAAAACAGTTTTTCCTGAACAAAATGTATAATAAAAGCTGCTTATTTTTCTCTTTTAATAGAATAAACAAAGGCCAAAAGAACCCTATAAATAAGACGTTTTAACAAGTTTGAAAAAAGACCTAAAAATTTGTCCAGTACTTTGACATCATCATTCCCCCTTGTCCACACATGCATCTTTTTACATAAGAGTGTACTCAGAGTAAACACATCCTGTTTTGCGTTCTGGGTGTTTTACTCAGTATTTTTGACATGAACTTCTGCCCAATCATTCCTCTTTTATTTCTAGTTTATAATTGTTTTAGTTAACCCTGGAATATGCCTCATGATTTTTCTTCTTTCTGTAGAAGGACTGTTGAGTCAAAAGGCACATATAATTTTATTTTTATCCCATTGATAAATTGCTTTCCAAAAGTGTTTTACTGGTTTATATCATCTTCACTAGCAGTTGATTATATCAATACAGTATTCATTTTGTTAATGTAAACTGTTGTAGTTATAAACATGTCATTTAAAGCAGATACTTATAAAGTCATTGGGAAAGGTTAAGCTGTTTCCAGTTCCACAGATTTTGGAAGGAAATGCGTTCTGTTCACATCTGTGGTAACAGTCATTATCCTCAAAGCAACAAACACTTAACTAAATATACTTGATATTTTTCATGGACAGCCAATAATTATATATAATTATGTTAACAACAATGAAGAAAGAGATGAAGTTTTGATTATTTAATAACTATTTTGTTTTTTTAAATTAAATGCAAGTTTTGTCATTTTTACTATTTCAGCAGATTGGTACAATATTTCATTGGAAACTTAAAATACTGTGCTGAGTTGTAATCCTAATTTAGTATCCACCTTCCATTTCTTATTTACTCATAGTCAGGAAAGAAAACTTTCCTCCTTTTTTAATCTCTAACAATTTCTTACTTTAGGAGAAATTAGTGTGAAAGGAGAAAATAATCTTTCTCTACCTGATGAAGAGACTATTAATATTAGAAGCTGGATTTTTCTCAAGTGGTTTCTTGAATCCATGTACTCAAGTATTTTTCATCAGATCTTTTTAAAACCTCATCCTACACATCTATTTAATATTAAATAACTCATAAACTTTTTATAATTATTTTGAAAGGATGTTTACTAGCTATCTTTGTTTAGCTAATCCTCATTATTGAAGATTCTTGAATAATGAGACTATTATTACATATTTAAATTAATATATCATGCTTCAATTTATAATCTGTTGTAAACTACTTATAAAAATAAAAGTTTATTAAAATTATTAACTATTATATTTTAATAATTCACACTTACATGGTATGCTTTTACTTTTGTCTCATTTAGGAATTACAAAACATGTGAGACCGGAAGGGCTTGTATTCTTATTTTCATTTTTCTTTTGTTTTCATAAACAATTGAAACTTATAAAAAGGCTAAGTGATTTGCCCAAGGTTGCTTAGTCAAGCCTTGATCCTGTGTCATCTGGCTTAAAATCCAGGAATTTTTCTACTATAACATATTGCCTGTGAATGAAAATAACTGCAAAATAGAAATTGTAATCCATTTTAATATTTTTGTGTTTTATAATTTTTTGTATTTTACAGTTTTTTTTTTTACTTTTAAAAATTTTTATTTATTATTATTTTTGGCTGCGTTGGGTCTTCGTTGCTGCACACGGGCTTTCTCTAGCTGCGGCGAGTGGGGGCTACTCTTCGTTGCGGCACGCAGGCTTCTCATTGTGGTGGCTTCTCTTGTTGTGGAGCACGGGCTCTAGGCGCGCGGGCTTCAGTAGTTGTGGCACGCAGGCTCAGTAGTTGTGGCACGCGAGCTCTAGAGCGCAGGCTCAGTAGTTACGGTGCACGGGCTTAGTTGCTCCGTGGCGTGTGGGATCTTCCTGGACCAGGGCTCGAACCTGTGTCCCCTGCATTGGCAGGCAGATTCTTAACCACTGCGCCACCAGGGAAGCCCTATTTTATAGTTTTTAAATGAGACCTACCTCTGTGAGATGTTCTGTTAGTATTGTGAGCTGATGTTTATGTATATTAGAGTGTGTACATCTCAGTGAGCTTTGTCCTAGTCTTGCCCTTTGAAGTAGTTATCTGATGTCACATTTTTCAGTGACACCACTCTTACTTCAGGTTTTCTAAGACTCACTTTGAGAATTACCTTTTAGACCTATATCATGTTCCTTTGTATTATGCTCCATTGTGGTCCATCTTTGTCATTTGTGGTTAGATTAAATTTCAGAATCAAACCAAAGTGGTTCCAAACTGTGGCCAGTGAATAAAAAAGGGAGCAAGTGTGAAAAGTACCATTTAGAGGCAGATAAAGAATATCTATAAAATAATGAGACTGACTTTCTTGCACCTTGGATTCTAAAGAGTAGGCCAGACAGGTTTGGGGTAAAAGAAGAGAATGTGTATAGATATATTGCTTTCTAAGATTACATCTTTAAAGTGGCTATTACTCCCTTGGATTATTTGGTCTTTTAGGGCTTGACTTTTAGAGTCCTGAGAATTCAGTAGCTTTTTAAAAGGAGAGAGAGTCCCAGGTAGCTGGTCAGTGTCATTCTCACTCTTCCAACAAAAGTGAGACCAGTTATATTTCATGAAGATTGAGTTTCTTTACTCAGTAAACAATATGCCTATCAGCCTCTTGGACAGGCCCTCACAAAATGCCAAAGTTATAGATACTCTGTCATCTCAGAGCCAAAGTGTTCAGACGTCTTGATCCAGAGACCTAGATATTGGGGATTCTGACTGGTGAGATAGCTTAAGAGCCAACTCTTGTTTCCAGGATGTTCTGATGATGTCATTGTGGCATAAATGAGTGTACCCTCTGTGAGCACACAGTGTTTGCTAACTGGTCTTTTGGAGATCATTTCTGTTATAAAGAGCACTTAGGGGCAGAGGCGTCCAGCCAATCAGTAAAGCTTGTGTTTAATACCACACTGTTGTCTGCAGACTGCTTTGTTTTTAGCCCTTAAGAGTTCATACTTTGGAGAGGAACTCCTTAGTGAATAAATTTTGAGTTAATAAAATTGAGGTTCTACCTTTCTTTCTGCTACTAATACTCAGCTATCAAATATATCAATTTTGTGTAAGTATATGATAAATATATTTTTTAAAACTTGAAGAAAAAAAAGATTGAGGTTCATCATTTTATTGATGCAGTCTTAAATAGTGAGTTTTTTCAAAGATAATTTAAACCCTCGTGTTTAAACAATTCACTAAAAATCAATAGTGAATATTTATTGAGTACCTATTAAATACTAACTACTTTGTTAAATGTTCTACAGGCCTTATCTCATTTAATCCTCACAAGAATCCTGTAAGGTAGGTTCTCTTGTTTTCCCATTTTTACAGAGAAGAAAACTGAGGCACTGAGAGGTAAAGTAACTTTACCCAGAGTCATATACCAAGTAAGAGGTAGAGTTAAG